>NW_027186372.1:41427523-41454447 GCF_028583685.1 Petaurus breviceps papuanus | reverse complement strand
TCAGAGCTGCAGCTGTGAGCGCGTCATCCTGTTCTTCCCCAGTGATTTGCTTGCTGGCGCCATTGAGAGCAGTGCCGCGGAGGAGAGCTGAGGCAGGACAACATAAGCCCTCCCCTGAAAATAAGCCCTCTGGTGTTTTTCTTTCCAAAAAAAATTTAATAAGACAGTGTCTTATTATCGGGGAAACACGGTACTAATAACCCAGCAATTTTCTCACCATGGAAGACCCCACTGCCCCTTTGGTCTCTTCCTCTGGTTAGTCAGTTCTACCTGGAAGCTGTGTTTTAAAGAAAGTGCCCAGGCTAACTATGTTCTCTTCTTCATTACTTTCTGGGCTCTCTTTCTGCTTTGTGGCCCACCTGCTCCAAAATGCTCCTGTGCAGGTTCCATCTCCACCCCTCCCCATCAGCTTCCCTTTTGTATGACTTTACCCCATTAGAGTATAAATTGCTTGAAGGTAGGGACTGTCTTTTTCCTTGTATTTGAATTCCCAGCACTTAGTACAGTGGCTGGCACTCCAGAAGAGTTTAATAAATGTTTATTAAGTTGATCTGTTTTTCCAAAGAAGGAAGCAAGACATATTTTGATGCTGAAAAACTCCTCCTCTTAAACACAGCTCACCTTTCACAGTAAAGAGGTTGGAGATGGTGTGTATGGGATGGTGCATATAGTGTCAAAGCCAGTCACTTAAATTTTGCTTGGTGGTAGAAATATTTGAAAATGATTCTGAAGCAAAATGAAGAGGCTTATATACAGGTTATTAAAGGATAAATGGTAGGTTAATGCATAGCCCAGTAAGAAAAAAAAATACAAGCTAAAAAATAAAACAAAAACTCCTACTTGGGGAGACACTATCCTGATAGTTGGCTTAAAATTCTTACTATGAATAAAGAATCTTAGAGAAATCATATTTCAAACATTTTATTACTAAAGTTCTAACTACATACTAAAAATCCTGCCTCTCCCCTCTTTTTTGAGGAAGTATACTCACCAACTCTTGCTTCCTTTGGGGCACAGAGGTGATGACAGAGGGGCAGAGGAGAGAAGAAATAGGCTCACTATTTCCATCCTACCTTGGAAATCCACACACTGAAGACACTAATACTTTAGCAAGTGTGGGATCATTCTTCGAATAAATAAAAATGATTTCATTAAAGAAATTTTTTAAGTCAATGGTAGTTTTCAGTTTTGTAAAAAAACTGAAATGTCATCACTTCCCTTGGGAAACTTTCATAATCTATGAGGTTTTCTTTTTAGTGTAAGGCAGGACTCTTAAAAAATTTCATTCTGTTACTCCTTGCTTCCTATCTCTTCTAAGTCAAATAAATAGCCCCATCATAAAGTATCTGTTGGTTATTACTACTGTTTTTGTGCACATTATGTTTTTTTTAAAGTATACATAAACATCAAAAGAATGGAGGAATGCGACACAACACTAGTTAATTATAGGATGCCTACATGCACTAAACAGCAGGAACAGAAACAGGAGAACCCAGTTTTTAATTTTCAATGCATTCTTTTCTTTAATCAAATACTTTATTCACTTCCAGTTTACATCATTCATTTATGCAAGATTTTGAGTTACAAATTTTCTCCCTGTTTTTCCCCTACCCACCACCCCAAAATAGCGATCCCACTGGATATCCCCTCCTCCATTCTGCTCTCTCCCATATCTTCTCCCATACCCTCTCCGACTTTCTAGTAGGGAACGGCGGATCTCTATGCCCCAGTGCCTGTACATCTTATTTCCCAGTTACAGGTAAACTGATATTATTAATAATAATAATGTATAAATATTTAAACATTTGATTTTAAAACTTTGAATTCCAGATTCATTCCCTTCCTCCCTTGTCACCCACCCTTACTGGGAAGATAAGCAATTCAATATAGGTTGTACATGTGTAGCTATGCAAAAAATGTCCTTAGTGGATGTATTGTAAAAGACTGACTATATTTCCCTCCCTCCTATCCAACCTCTCACTTGTTCTGTTCCCTACTTTGATCCTGTCCCTTTTCAAAAGTGGGTGCTTCCAGCTTCCCTCCCCCCCAGCCTACCCTCCCTGCCATCATATCCCCTCTCATGCCCTTCCCCCCTATTCTCGTAGGGTCAGATACCCTATTTAGTGTGTATGTCATTCCCTCCCTAAGCCAAATTCAATGAGAATCAGGTTGACCCATTCCTTTTTGCCTTCCTGTTCTTCCCCTCCATTGTAACCATTTTCCCTTGCCTCTTCTATATGAGATAGTTTACCCCATTCTGTCTCTCCCCATCTCCTCTCATTATATTCCTCTCTCACCACTTAATTTCACCTTTTAAGTATCATCCTTTCCTATTCAATTGGTCCTGTGCCCTCTATCTATGTATATCTGTACACATATATACACACATTCACATATGTATTCATATGCCTATATACCCTCCTATATAGACATATGTACGTGTGTGTGTGTGTGTACATATATATATACACACACATTTCTATTCCCTTCAACTATTCTCATACTGAGAAAAGTTTTATCAGTTATAATTATTGTTTTTCCATGTAGGAATGTTAATAGTTCAACTTTGATAAGTTCCTTATGATTTCTTTTCCCTGTTTACCTTCTCATGCTTCTCTTGCTTCATGTATCAGAATGTCAGATTTTCCATTAAATTCTGTTTTTTTCATCAAGAATGCTTGAAAGTCCTCTATTCCATTGAATCACCATATTTTCTCCTGAAACATGACACTCAGTTTTATTGGGTATGTGATTCTTGGTTTTAATCGTAGCTCCTTTGACCTCTGGAATATCATATTCCAGGCCTTTCGATCCCTCAGTGTAGAAGCTGCCAGATCCTGTGTTATCTTGATTGTGTTTCCACAATATTCAAATTGTTTCTTCCTAGCTGCTTGTAATATTTTCTCCTTGATCTGGGAACTCTGGAACCTGGCTATAATATTACTAGAATTTTTCTTTTTGGGATCTTTTTCAGGAGGTGATTGGTGGATTCTTTCAACCACTATTTTGCCCTGTGGTTCTAAAACATAAGGGCAATTTTCCTTGAGAATTTCTTGAAGGATGATTTCTAGGTTCTTTTTTTTTTATCATGGCTTTCAGGTAGTTCAATAATTTTTAAATTATCTCTCCTGGATCTATTTTCCAAGTCAGTGGTTTTTCCCATGAGATATTTCACATTGCCTTCTATTCTTTCATTTGTTTGGATCTGTTTAACAGCATCTTGATTTCTCATAAAGTCATTAGCTTCCATTTGCTCCAATCTAATTCTGAAGCAATGATTCTTTTCATTGAGCTTTTGAGATTCTTATTCCATCTGGCAAATTTGGCTTTTTAAGGCATTCTTCTCCTTATTGCCTTTTTGAACCTCTTTTGCCATTTGAGTTAGTCTATTTTATAAGGTATTTTCTCCAGTCAGGCTGTTAACTCACTTTTCTTGATTTTCTTGCATCATTCTCATTTCTCTTCCCGATTTTTCCTCCACTTCTCTTATTTGATTTTCAAAATCCTTTTTAAGCTCCTGTACAGCCTGTAACCAGCTCATATTTTTCTTGGAAGCTTTTGGTGCAGGAGTTCTTACTTAGTTGTCTTCCTCCTCTTCCATGCTTTGATCCTTTTTTTTTCACCAAAATAGGAGTGTAAAGTTGGATTGCTCTGCTTGGTTTGCTTTCTTTGCCTGCTCATGTTGCCACTCGATTATTTGACTTTCGGGCTTTTTGCCCAAAGTAGGACTCTGCCATCAGGCAGGGGAGCTTTGTCCCAAATGCTGGGGTTTCCTCAGCTGCCGAAGGTGTTATTTGGGGGCTCTCTCTGAAGCCTCCACACACTCTGGCACACTGGTCACATCCCCCAGGACCTCTACCCTAGACTGAAATCCAGATCCAAGCAGGTTAAAGCAAGAGCAATTACCCCTCAGACTGGTTGCTTGGTCCCCCTACAATCTGCAGACCAGGAGCTGATGCAGCCATATGGCTGCAGCTGCACTGCCATAGTCCCTCAGTGACTTCTTCCTCCAGGGGATAAAGGCCAACTGCACTCCCAAACTCCTGGATCCCAAAGTCCATACTGCACTGACCTCTCACTTTGTCCTTAGCATCTATGGGTTGATAATTCTGGAAACTACCAGAGCTGCTAGTGATCTGAAATCCCTCCAGCCAGTGGCTGGTCAGGCCTGCCCTGAGGCTAAAACCTCAGGTTGGAGCAGGGTTGGTGTTGGCTCCCAGAGTGCTGTGCTGGCTGCTACCTGCCCACCTGTCTGTCTGTCCTCTGTGGGAGGTTAGTTTCTCTGTGTCATTTTGTGGGTTCTGTAGCTCCCAAATTTGTTCAGTCACCTTTTACATGAATTGGAGGAGGTGGGAGCTGGAGCCCTGTGGAAGTCCTGTTTCTACTCAGCCATCCTGACTCTGATCCCTCAATGCATTCTTAAGTGGTTTCTCATTTACCTTCATCTTCCCCATTCCCCCCTTCAAGCCAGGGCTGATTCTAGATGAAACTATAAAGTATGCAAAATTTGTAATGAGATTCCTTCACTGCTCATCTAAATGCTCTCCTGCCTACAGCTACTTGGGACCATGCCCTCCTAGGGGGCTAAGTGCTCTTATGATGTTTTTTAGTTGACTGCTATCTGAGCATGCTTTATGGTTTCCCCTCTATTACTTAACTGAGTGCAAGGCACTGTGATAGTCATGGTAAATAAATGATGATGATGGTGATGAGGAGAACAACTCATGCTTTATGTGTTAAATTTTGCAAAGCCCTTTAAGTACAATTATATCCATTTAAGAGATAAATATAGTGTTAAGTGTCTTGCCCACTATCACATGAATCCCTGGCTATCACTACTGCAATTTTGTGATCTTGGGCAAGTCACTTTCTGTCTGGGCCTCGGTTTCCCCATCTGTTCAGTAGTAGTGTTAGACTAGATAATCCCTAAGGTCAGCAGCTTTAGGAATCTATGAATCTATCACTCCACATCCAGTGCCCTTTCCAATATGCCATGGTGACTCATTGAATAAGTATAAGAAACATTTTCATCCTTAAAGGGGTCTCTTATCTAATTAGAGAGAAATGGGACATTTCCATAAACAAATAGTTGGCAATATAGCGTAGTCAACACTGACAAAGGAAAAGAAGGACAATATGTACTTGACAAGTTCAGGGTAGAAAGAGATCACAGTGTTTTACTTAATGAGAAAGTACATGTTTCTATGAGATCTCAGGAGCATACTGCTAAAGGTAGAAATTTCAGACATTTGATTCAGTAGATGTTTTTGGCCCTATTGAGGTCATCAAATTATATCATATGCCATTCTGTCTCCTGGTGTGTGTAAAGGATTCAGGATACACAGTAGGATTCCTGCTGAAAACAAAGGGAAGAATAAGAAACTTCAATCCTTTTTATTAAGGCTTCAAAGGTCCCACCTAGGGGGAAATTGTATTATAGGTTAGAGTTTTATAAGTCTTAGAGCTCCATCCACCCAAGTTCCTCCTAGTAAGAATAGAAGAAATTCACCCTTTAATTTATCTCCTAACAAATTTTAATTGTAAAGCATAAAAGTTGGGTGTGGGGAGAAGATCATGAAGTTAAACTCTTGATTTTAGAGTCAATGTCATGACTTAGGTGGGCATAAACCATTGTCTGTTTTGTAACAATATTGTGACACAAATGCAGATGACTATAATTCATGATATTTTAAAAACTAATGGATAGGACATTGTGAAGCAAAGTACTATGTGAGGTCCCAGGGCTTATTATAAACAGAGGATGAGGGTAGTAGTTATAGTTCTCTTAGTAAGTTTTGGCAAGACAGTGGTTGGGGAAGGGGATGGAGGGACCCAAATCATGGAGCATGCAAGACACAAACAGGAGATTATAATACACAATCTCATATGACAGGTGAATCAAAGACACTTAAAACTGAGATCTCATTTATTTTAAGTCCATTATGTAACCAGACAATACCTTTTAATTCCATTTTGTAACAAAACACAAAATTTATGCATTCACAGAAACAAATATCTTCTGAGCTTGGAGACAGAATTAGTTCACTAATTCAATTAATTATTTCATCAATTTAATTCAGCAAAGAATTATTAAGAGGTTGGAGATGGTGTGTATGGGGAATGATGCATATATTGTTAAAACCAGTCACTAGGGTTTTGTTTGGTGGTGGTAATATTTGAAATGCTTGCTAGGTGCTGGGGAAATACAATGGTAAGATATGTGTTCTACTCTTATAGAGCATAAGAGTATAGGAAAAACATCAGAGTATATTAATTATCAGAATATAGGAAAAATAATTCAGGATATTTAGGATGTCAGAAAAAAAGGAAGAGTTCTGTATCTAAGACTGTGAGGGCATACAACTGCTAGTCATTTCTTAGGTCTATGCCTGAGTGTCCGTAAATGGTCTGAAGGCTGGCGTTGGTCGAGAAGCCGTTGGAAAGTGGTCTGGGTGTGGTAAAGGAATGAGCCCGGACAAAAGAGCTAGTGTTATGTTGAGAGATGGATTATGTTCAGTTTTGGGGAACTTGACAATAGGTCTAGTTTGAGAATGGTAACATGGAACAAAGTTGAATCAAGGGAGCTTGGAGGAGTAACTGAATGAAGAGAGAATTCAGTGAACATATGTAAGAGAGTTGGCCATTATAAGTATAGAGCTGCAACGCTCTGGTTGTTCATTGAGCTCCAATGTGAGAGTGACTGTTGTTTGGGATTCTGGATCTAAGTACCTCCTATATGCTGTATCCATCCATGCAGAAGGGCAGTGACAATTATTAGATGCCGATAGGATCTAATCTTGTACCAGTTGTCTGAATCTGGTATTCTGGGAGCTTTTCCGTTTTCAGAAGAGAGAAATCATGGGTGGTTGTGGTATCCTTGGGTATTTTAAGTAACAATATTTTGACACAAATGAAGATGACTGTAATTCATGATATTTTAAAAATGATTGGATAGGGCAGTGTGAAGTAAAGTACTATATGGGGTCCTAGGGCTTATTATAAACAGAGGATGAGGGTAGTAGTTATCTCCTAGTAAGTTTTGGCAAGAGAGTGGTTGGGGAAGAGGATAGAGTGACCCAAGTCATGGAGCATGCAAGACACAAACAGGAAATTACAATACACAATCTTATATGACAAGTGAATCAAAGACACTCAAAATTGAGATCAAAGTGAGATCCCAGGGGAATGCTATTGTGAATGGGGGAGGGAGGGTCAGTAAAGTCTTCATAGTGGAGGTGGCATTTTTGGTGGATAATCATTCAAAGCATGAAGGGGAGGGAGGTGGACATTCTGGCCACTGGGAATAGCAGGAGCCAAGGCATGGAGTCAAGGATATACATTGTATGTATAATGAATAATATGTGAATATATATATATATATATATATGTATATATATATATATGAATGATAGGATCATAGGATTTAGTGCTGGAAGGGACTTGAGATAATCTAGTTAAACTGCCTCACTTTACAGATTAGGAAAACTGAGAGCTATAGAATTAGGTCACATAGGAATAGGTAATAGACTTGAGTTCCAAACTCTCTGCTTCTTACTTGGAATCCAACATTTTTCCTGCTACAGCTGGAATCCAGGGTATCTGGTTAGAGGCAACTTTAGATAAGTCAGTCTGGAATAGTAGGCTGTGGTCACACCATGGAGGACTATAGACCCTAGGCAGAGGAGTTTGAACTTTACTTTGTGGGGCACAGGGAGCTACTGATGATTTCTGAGCAAAGGAGTAACATGACAAAGGATGTGCATAAGACATATTAGTCTGCTGTGCTGTAAAAGATAATTTAGAGTGGTAAGAGAATGGAGGCAGGAAGACCTGTTACGATTAGTTCAATATTCCAGAAAGGGACGAATGAAAGCCTATGCTAAGGTAACAGTGATAGGAATATGAAAGAAAGGATAGATTTTAGAAATGCTGTAGAGGTGGAATTAATAAGATGTGAAAACTTATTAGATACAAATGAGAAGTGAGGGAAAGGAGAAAGTCAAAGACAATGTCATGGTGAGGAACCTAGAACTCTGGGTGAGATGGTGAAAAATATACCAACATTCTTCTAGGCACCCATGTTCTCAATCTCATTGTCATCCTCAATTCTCTGTTCTTCCTCACCCACCAAATGCAATCGATTGTCGGTTCTTGTTCATTCTAGCTCCACAACATGCCTGGCATCTTCCACCTCTTCAAAACAAAAACATTCTCCCCTAGTCATGAATCCACTGATTCCTCTCCTATTAGAATTCAAGTTCTTTGAGGGAAAAGACTGTCTCCTTTAATACAAACACATCTATTGATCATCCATCCATCCATCCATCCGTCCATCCATCCAATCAGTCTGTCTATCTATTGTTATCCCTTCCACATAGTGGGGGTTAGGGATGTGGCACCTCCACAATCTGCAAAATTAACATAAATTTTTTTGGCCCTCCATACCAGAGAACTCTGATTTTTTTTCTTTTTCTTTTATGGGCTGTTTATAGTACATTATTGTAAAATCTGGGTTAAGTATTTGGTCATAAACTCTATCACCTGCTGGCTTTTGTATGTCATGTGCGGTTTTCATGAAACTCCCACAAAATTTCCTTTTAATTTCTTTTCTTTTTGCAGGGAAATTGGGGTTAAGTGACTTGCCCAAGGTCACAGGCCAGTTTTTGGGTTAAGTGTCTGAGGCCAGATTTGAACTCAGGTCCTCCTGACTCCAGGGTCAATGCTCCACTCACTGCACCACCTAGCTGCCTTCCCTTTTAATTTCTAATGTTGACCTGTGATATATTGAAACTGTGATGGGGAAGTGGAATTCCACTGCAATATGGAAGGGATAACTGTATGCTTATATGACCATACACGCACACACACACACACACACACACACATATATATATATATATATATATATATATATATATACACACATACGTATTAAGTCCATTATGTAACAAATCAATACCTTTTAATTCCATTTTGCAGCAAAACATAATTGTTTTCCATTCACAGAAACAAATATTTTCTGAACTTGGAGACAGAATTCCAACATAACAAACTCAATTCAGCAAAAAATGATTAAGGGTCTGCTAGCTTCAGAGTAGCACTTTAGGTGCTGAGGAAATAAAACATTTAGATATGATATGCTTGGTTGCTTCTTCTGTGGAAATATGCACTTACACACAAACAATTTGTGTCCTCAGTGCTTAGCACAGTGCTTGGGACATAGTACTTAAATACTTTTTTCATTCATTCATTCATTCATTCATACGTTCATTCATTCATTCACTCATTCACTCATTCATTCATTCATCCTTTTCTCTCCACTCACATGGCCATCATCCTAGTTTAGTTCCTTATCACTTCTTACCCAGACAATTACAGGCGCCTCCTAATTGGACTTTGTGATTTTGATCTCTTCCCTCTCTAATACACTCTTCACACTGCTACCAAAATCATCTTTTCCCCCACATTAATCAATCTCTTTCTCAAGTACCTTTAGTGGCTCCCTATTGCCTCTACAATGAAACAGAAGCCCCTCAGTTTAGTATTTGAAGTCCTTCAAAATTTAGTTCTAACTTACTTTTCCAGGCTGATTAAATATTTTCCTCCATTCCTATATTCTATGTCCCAGTCCAAGTGGCTTACTTGCTTTTATCCATCTATAACATTCCACATCTATCTCCATGCGATTATCCCCCATGCCTGGAATGTATCTCCATATTATGTCTTGGTTTTTATATTTTAAAAATACATTTATTCCTACATTTAAAAACAAAGTGGCATTGCATTTTGTCAAAATCTTTCGCATCTATTGATATAATGATTTTTTTGTTATTAATATGGCATGTTATGTTTATAATCAAATCAACTCTGCATTCCTGGTATAAATCCAACCTTATTGTTGTGCATAATCTTTTTAATGTCATTTTAGCCTCTTTGTTAACATTCTATTAGATATTTTTGTATCAATATTCACTAGACATATTTTCCTATAGTTTTTTCTCTTTATTTTTCCTGAGTTTTGGTTTCAGGACCATACTTGTCTCATAGAAAGAGTTTCACAGGATCTTGTATGTTCCCCCTTCAAGCTTTTGGTAAATAACTACTGGAATAATGGAATTCATTGCTCTTAGAATGTTTTATAGAATTCACTTGTAAATCTCTGTGGTCCTGTTTTTTTTCTTTTGGATTTCCTTTATGACTTGTTAAATTTCCTTTTCTGACACTGAGTAATTTAAGTTATCTATTTCTTGCTCTGTTAATCTGAATATTTTATATTTTTGAAAACATCCACTTCATTTAAGTTTTTAGTTTTGTTGTCATATAATAGGGACTGGACTTGTGATTTCATTGCCTAGGTAATACTTAGATAAGGGATCTCTGCCAATGCAGATCAACACTTCTTAATTTATAACTTTAGAGAGCTGCCCAGAATGATGAGAAGTAAAGTGGATTGCTCAGGGTTACAAATCCAGTATATGTCAGAGGCACATGGATATATTCTTGGCCCTAAGGAATTGGAATTAGTGTTCTACCTACTATACCATGCTGCCTCTCATTCAAACAAAGAAACGTACAAACAAGCAGTGTCCTCCTTCTCCCTGAAAAAAAAAAACACACCCTAAATTTTAAAACATTTTCTTTATTGCGAATTATCTTTTATTTTTTATATTGACAATTTAATTTTCTTTTCCTTTAAATCATAGCATCTAACAATTTATCCACTTTATTAGTTTCCACCTTCCACCCCGCAAATCAGGTCTTAGTTTCAACTTTCTTGAATCCAGCATATTGTTGGATTCTTTTATTTCATCCTGCTCCCTCATTTTAAGATGGATTAATCTCATTTATTTCTTACAGTTATTACTCATTTTATTTTTTTACAGTTATTACTCTTAACTGCTTATTTCACTTCGTTAGATTATTTTTTATGTTGTCCTCTCTTTGCCTCACCTACCCTCCCTTTTGGCAAAGATAGAGCAGGTGGGTAAAGAGGACTCTGATCAATCTCTAATGAAGAAGTCTCTTCCTGCCCCCTCCCCCCTTCTCTTCCTCTCTTCACCAAGTCCAGACACTGATCTCTGTTTCTTACACTTTCTTTTTATCTTTTAAATTTAATCCTTATGATCCACCACCAGAATTGACATTTATTTTGTTTGTAACTATTCAGTTCTCTGACCTGGCTTTTCAACCTACTTCTCCTCTTTCCTTGTCTCCTCATGTTTCCTTGTTAAGTTCAAAGTATTTTTCCATCTAGCTCTGTGTCTTGCTATGTGTATGTATATATTTAAACATCCTTTGTCTGGTTCAGATGAAATAGAGGCACATAAGATGCTCACTTACTTTATTTCATCTTCCATGTTTATTTATTTTTCCTCTATCTCACCTCAATCGTGTGAATAGTAAATTCTTCCTTTTTCCTCATTTCTTCCCTAGTGTATTGCTTCCTGTCCACCCCCTTTTCCTTCCTCTCTTAAAATCCATAAAAGAGAACAAAATTAGACATATTCTGTCTATGTGCATGGGCTGGGATTTCTTAGTTCTTCGATTTGTATTATTTTCCTCAACAAAATTGTTGAGATCATCTTTACATGGAATTGAGAGCTCCCAACTTGACGAAACCATAAAGTTGTTACCAAGGTTAAATACACCCATCTCAGGCTTAGTATTTGGTAACCTGTACTCAGAGAAAGAAACATAGGGAAGGGGAAGTTAGGGACTTGAGATCCAGTTTCAGACAAGTCTATGTAAACACTATGATGTTAGTGTTACTACTTTAGTTGTTTGTAGGGAGTGGAGAAGAAAGATATATCCCTTTTACCTTTTACTGAGAATCCTTCCTGAGGAGAACTTGTAGTGTTCAGGCATGTTTAAAAGAAGGGAATATAGAATGAGAGCAGAAGTTATTTTTATTTTAAGTCTACTAAGTGGACAGTTTCTACCAGGTCAGTTTGCTTTCCCCCTATTATTAGGGGGGTCAATCTCCCTGTCCCCATCATGGGAGATCAGTGTTTCAGTCCATACTATGGGGAACAAGGTACCAATTATGATTCTCTGGTCATATGTCCTGTAGCAAGAGGCCAGTGCATGGGCCCATCATCATGTTACCTAGGGTGGCCTCCCTTTATCCCAAAGCACAAGACCTTTTTAGCAATGAACCAGAGCGGGTCTTTCTTCATGGAACTAGATTTCATGCTTCATAGGCTCACTCCTATTATGTTTATAAGACAACATTGTCATCAATACTTTGATACTCTTTTAAAGGACATGTTGAATAGGGTTTTCTATGTTATATATTTTTAAGTCATCTTCTATAATTTTGATATATTCATGAGAGACACCTTTTTGTAAGAGAGCCTTTAAGGCAATGTTTTGATTTACTGAGTTAAATGCTTAAAAATAGTCAAACAAAAAAAAATGCAGTAGGATATCTTATTTTCTATATCTTGAAATGAAATGCATGATGATAAAGATGTGTTCTACTGTGAAATATCGCTTGTAAAAGTTTGCCTCTTTCCTTATGATACTCATAACAAGGATGTGCTCAAATATGCAAATTATTCTTACAAAGTTTTAAAACGAGCATATGGGTAGACAGTTATCGATATTTTCTCAGTTTTTTTTTGTAAAAAGACCCAAGATTTCTGGTATATTTCTGTCCTTCAGACATCTTGAGAATAGATCCCTCAAAACACTTCAAAGTTCTGTTGTCTCTAGCATGTATTCTCCATATATGTGTGTGTGTGTATATATATACACACATATACAAACATGCATACACACATACACGTAATATCCCAGCTTAGATGTTTTTTCCTATCTTTCTTCAGTGACATTTTTACTTACCTTAAAACCACATCAAGGAGTGTGATGTTAGAATATAAATGAGGTGGTTCCATTGTCCTTCTTGGTGAAAGAAGTTTGCTATAAAAATCTTTACAGACCTTTTTTCTCCTTCATCTACTTGTGTCCCTGCTAGTTTCAAACTTAAATTCATGTAGTATGACTTTACTCAGTTGGGATTTTTGCCAAGCTTTGTAAAATCCTGTCTTCCCTTCCTCTGCTTCACACCTTTTTATGAGGCAATGTTATTCATAATTTATAATGTAACACTGTCATATTCCATAAGATTTTATTTTAAAAGTTTATGTTCTAAACCACTGTTGTACTTGGCTACTACTATATCTCTCCCTTGAAAGTAAATCAAGTGTTTTCTGAGTAAGACCATTTTTAGCATCATCATGGTGGTCATTAATTTGCATTGGTTAAACTGATGTTTGTAATACTAATCAGTGTCAATGTCCTCTCCTCCATCCACTTCTTAGTTTTGGGACGATGTCAACAACTTGTTTAAGTAGGTCAGGTTGGAGTTATTTTAATTTCACACCTTATCTTTTTCTAATTTTCAGTAAACAGTCAATATACATTTATTTTAAAAAATTGTCATAAATATTTTTCTTTTTTGGTTTGCTAACTCTTAACAAATTTCATTGTATTAAATTGAGTAAGAAATAATTTCCATACAACTAATGAGTCATTTCCTGCCAAATACAATTTTCATTTTCTGTAAATGTTATTCCTCTCTTAAGATACAATGAATTTATTTGCTTTTTGGTGATTTATATGCAATATCTTCTGATTCTTTTATTGAAGAAAGTAATCACGATGTATAAACATCAGGCTTTAGTGCAGTCTACTATTCTTTGGCTTTCCTCATACCTTACTCCAAAGCCATATTTCTAAAACAATTTTCACTCTTTTCACCTATCCCCACCTTTGCAGTAAAGTCACTGAGTATCACAGTAAATGTTGATTTAATTTGCAGTGTCTTATTAAATTCTTTATAGAATTTCTCCACCTTTTCAACTTCTGCAACAGATGTTCTATTACATTATTAATAATAATGTAATACAAAAAATAGTTGATTCAATGACTATCTGTTGTCACGATCGTATTTTTCAGTGTGGGATAGCAAAAAAGCAGTTGGAGGGTGGGGGGACGAAGCCAACAAAAGAGTTTATATGGGTCTTTTTAGTCTTGTATAATAGCTAAAAGGACTTCTTGGCATCTTCCTTGTCGTGTCCCCTTTGCTCCTGCACGAAGAACCAGAACAATTATGTGGTATCTTGTTGACATCATCCTTGGGGGTTTACTGTCAGCATCCCTGTTATTAGCTCCACTGGCATCCTCTCTGGCCTCAAGGTCAAGGGGAGGTGGGAACAACACAGCCCCAGAGTAAAGAACTTAACTTTAAGAATAGTTGCAGAATACAAGAAGGGGAGGTTGAGAATTTGAGACTTAGTATCTTAGAAAAATCCAGCCAGATTTGAATGAAGGATGTGAAAAGACAGATGGGAAGAACATTTGTTTCAGAACTGACTTTGAACCTTAAAAAGAATGGAGGTCAATGCAACAAAAAACATATTTGATTTGGGTTGTCATTCCTGACCATATTCAAACTACAACATATGGCAAAAGAATTAATTATGCCCTCTCTTGTATTGTGATGACTTATTCCTGTCCTTGTGTTAGTCTTATCTCCTCATCTAGATTTTAAGAGTACTGAAGATGAGGATTGTTTCTTTTATTTTTAATGAATCCCTCTCATGATTAGTAGCAGTAGAGTTCTGGACACAGAGTAGGTGCTTAATAAATACTTGATGATTGATATTTAGGTTACAGATTCTACTTTATGTCCTGAAATTTCTAATTAGGTCATCCCCAATTATCAAGTGAAGGTAGACTAGACAACTGCTAAAGCTTCACTCCATCTTGAGACTTAGTCATTATCTGCATGTACTGAAATCTCCCTACAAAAAGAATAGAACATATTAGTAGCTACAAACCATTGGTTGCTTTTTGGAGGGGGAAGGCAGGGCAATTGGGGTTAAGTGACTTG
Source organism: Petaurus breviceps papuanus (assembly GCF_028583685.1). Classification (NCBI taxonomy): domain Eukaryota; kingdom Metazoa; phylum Chordata; class Mammalia; order Diprotodontia; family Petauridae; genus Petaurus; species Petaurus breviceps. Next base: position 41,439,551 of record NW_027186372.1, on the reverse strand, counting down.
CCCAAGGTCACAATGCTAGTAAGTATAAAGTGTCTGAGGCTGGATTTTAACTCAGATCCTCCTGAGTTCCAGGGCTGGTGCTCTATTCACTGCCCTACCTAACTGCCCCAAGGTCTGATCTTTTTCATCAGGATAGAATTCTGATGACAAATGGGCTGACATCAGTTTAATTGGATGAACTGGGGTTGATCCTGCCCAAACCACTCTTTCCTTACTGCAAACATAGATCCTGAGAACTCTGTCTGAAAAAGAATTTGTTTTGCCTATGATGCTCTCATGCTCTAGAGTTCGCTCCAGGGTCAATTGATCACCTCATCATCATCAAGATTCAGAATTGAGTCATGCATCACCCAAGCATAGAATGAGAATGTGAAGAAACTTTTGAGATTGTTTAGTTAAATTTTCTCATTTATTTTTTTTTGTTTTTTGTTTTTTGATTTTTTGGAGGGGGGAAGGCAGGGCAATTGGGGTTAAGGGACTTGCCCAAGATCACATGGCTAGTAAGTGTTAAGTGTCTGAGGCTAGATTTGAACTCAGGTCCTCCTGACTCCAGGGCCAGGACTCTATTCACTGTGCTACTTAGTCACCCCCAGTCCTCCCATTTTAGCTAGAAGGAAAATGAGGCCCAGAGAGAGGCAGTGACTTACTCACAGTCACATAGGTAGTAAATAGCAGAGGTGGGATCTGATCCCCAGAAATATGACTCAGGACCCACAGTCTTATTGTTTACATTTATGATGTTATTTTAAACTTCAGTGCAAGTCAGACATGGAGGTGGAAGACAAAAAGGTACTAGTTTGGAATCAATATTTTACTTTAGAAATTTATTTGATAGACATTTATCAGCTAAACTAAAGGCAATTTGTGGAGAGGGGTTCTGGCAAAACACCCAGTCATTTCTCTTTTCTTCTCCCCCCCACCCCTCTTCTTTTGTTACTGAACCAGCTGAACCCATTTGTCTATGTCTGCTCAATTAAGTGGATTTAATTTGTGTTGTCTGACAGCTTTTCAAAGGAAAACAGCTCCGTTGAATCCCCAGGGCTCACACATTGCATGCACTGGAGACTGAACAGAAATAGGGCACTGCTCACCACAAAATGCCAAGGAAAGCCTTTTTTCAAAGAGTACATTCTCTTGGCTTTAAGTGAAATGTATACGGCTTAATAAAACCCATACTTGAGGGAGCAAGGAAAGCTGGTATAAGACAAACAAAAACAAACAACTCAGTTCTCAGAGTTCAGCTGCAGAGAGAAAATGCACTCACAGATGCTTACTTTGAAATATCCTTTTATATGACATAAAATGCCCTAAGACCCCAGAGGGCCAGATAGACCCTCCTAATTATTAACATTTGTAAAATTCTGAGAGTACGCATGATACTCCAGGGATAAGTTCAGGATATGATGATTCCTCTGAGGAGTTACAACTGTTTTCTCATGAATGGACTACATGGGAAGGCAGGCTTGCCTGAGGTTAGTTCAAATGTTTGCTGGCATTAGGGTTACTATTGGAAAACTGGGCCAAAGGGGAGCAGATATTACCGATGCATCTAGAGGTGGAGAGAGGGGACAACTGAGGCATAAGTGGTGTTAGAATTTAGGATTAACTGAATTCAAAGGCAGAAAGCTGTGCAAAGAAGGTGGTGGGGACAGGCAGCTGCCTGCAGCTGTTAATATGGCCCCAAATTCCCTGGCTATTTAAGGAGCATCAATACATTCCATTAATACTGATGATTTACTGTGCAAGATTTGACCCCTTGGATGTGTTTGTGGTGGAAGTGTGTTGTTATTGAGATGAGTTAGAGAAATAGAATTTTCTTTGTGTATATGTGTGTGTGTGTGTGTATGTTATGCATGTTCATGTATGAAAGAAAAAGAGGGAGAGGCAGAGAGAGAACAAAATTAATTTGAATTCATGTGGAGTAGGAGGACACTGGGCCATGAACAAGAGTGAAGAAAAATGTTCAAGTGTGGTCCCTTGGAGCTGATTCCATACTCAGTGGAGGTGAATCTTGAGTTGTGAGTGCACGGAGAATGAGAGAAGCTATGGACCAAGGGACTGCTGTGATTTTGGAGACCTTGGAGTAGCCACTGTGTCCTTGGATTAGTGGAAGCACAGAAGTCATGACTGGAGTTGGTGGAGGCTCAAATAGTCTGCTGGTCCTTTGAACTCTAGTAGTTCTGGGTACCTGATCCCCTTACACAGAGTGATATCCATGTTACCAGGGCTGTCATGACCAGCTCTAGCAGCTATAGGTAGTCCAGAAAGTTTTTATCCTCTTAGAAAAATCAGAGAAAAAGCCATGGGGATCCAGGACCTCTCTATGAGTGACAACAATGGATTAAATGGGTAATGCTGTGTGTGTGTGTATTGTGTATGTTTTGGATTAAAGTTGTCTCAATACCTTGGGTTCAGTTACCAGATGTTTAACTAGAAGTAAAACCCACATATAATGCTTTTGTCTTGATGGAGAGTATTTGGAAGGTAGGAGGAGGTAGATAATTGTATATATAGTATTAATCCTCTGTGATCTCCCTGTTTCCTATGGAAAACAAGTATAGGACCAACAAAGACAAATTATTGTATTGAATTTGCCACCACAGGGCAACAAAACCAATAGGTACAATAATTTCAATGGAAACAAATAATTATTTTTTTAAAGGCAGCTTTGGGCTAGGCCTAATCATAATGGTTGGCATTTATTATGGGGCTTTGAGTTTTATAAAACACTTCATGTGCATTGCTTTACTTGATTCTTGCAACAACACCATGAGGTGTTGTCATTTTATAAGTGAAGAAACTGAGGCTCAAAGAAAATTAAGGGATTTGCTCATAGCCAGACAAATAATAAGAGTCATAAGCAAAATTTGAACCCAGGTCACTCCTAGAAGCAAGACAGAATCTTTTTATGCTGTTGTGTTGTTGACTAAAGGTAATTAAGAGATGAAATTACCCTCTTTTGTTTTTTTGTAGGTTAGTCATTGAACTCGAGAATCTAAGGGTAGGAAAGGACCTCAGATTATTACACTTAGTCCAACTTCCATCCAAATCATAAATCCTGTCTACATCACCCCTACAAAAGGCTACTTAGCCTCTATAGTGGGAAATCTAGTGATGACAGGGAGTTCACTACTCCCTGAAGCAATCTATCCCATTTGGACACAGGTCTAAATTCTTTTTTTTTTTTTTTTTAAAGCAATCGGGGTTAAGTAACTTGCTCAAGGTTACACAGCCAGTTATTTCTGGGTGTGGTGCTGAATATCTGAGCCTGGATTCGATCCCCCAGGTCATCCCGACACTGGAGCCAGTGCTCTTACTCACTGAGCCACCTGGCTGCCCCTAAGCAATTGGGGTTAAGTAACTTGCTCAAGGTTACACTGCCAGGTGTTTCTGGGTGGGTGCTAAGTGTCTGAGCCCGGGATTCGATCTCCAGGTCTTCTTAACACTGGAGCCGGTGCTCTTACTTGCTGTGCTACCTGGCCACCCCCACAGGTCTAAATTCTTAGGAAGGTCTCCTTTCTGCCTTATTGAACTCCCATTGGTCTCCATTTCTGGGTCACTCAGAACAAGTCCATTTTTTTTCTTTGCAATAGATAGGGCTTCCAGTTGTCTGATCATTACATACATATGTAGTTAGTTACCAGAGAAAGAAACACCAACATCTGGGTTTTCAAAGCTGGGGGGCTCAATAGGTACCCAGAGTCTCATCTGCCCAAATCACATAACTCTTCCCATAAGTGAGCCCCAAAGAAAACCTTACCTCAGAGTAAATATTCCCTTTTTCAGGGTCAGAGGACATCACAACCTTTGTGACCCACGGCCTAATTACAAAGTAACAAAAGGTGTTGGCCTTCCTGAAAAACAAACCTCCCTCCAATGAAGCCCTTCCTGTTAAGTTCCACTTGAGGCCCATTAAGGGTCAGGGAAGATCTTCAAATTCCCTTACCGTTATATCAAGTTGTCCCTATTTGAAGATCAACATTGAAAATCTCAGTACCTTCTACTGATCTTTGAGTGGCATGGTTTCCAGTCTGGTGCCACTCTGGCCCCCACCTCTTCTGATTGTACAGACTGTGACTCAAAACCATTCCAGCAATCTCAACAGAATGCTTTCTTCTATGAACTTCCTAGGTGTGTTCCAGACAAACTTGAAACTAGCCAATTTGAAGCTAATAAGCTTGTTGAGGAGACCAAAGAGAAAAAAAAAAACTAACGACTACCTTTGAAATCCACAAAATAACTCTTTTATTACCTCTAATTTATCCTACATCTGTATTGTTTATCCTTGGTTACTTGCATATTATCTTCCTCATTAGACTGTGAGACCCTTGACAACAGGTCTAGTCTTTGCCTTTTTTATATTCCCAGAGCTTCACATGATGCCTGGCTTCAGTTTCAAGAAGATTTGGGTTCAAATTCTTCCTCTTACCCTTTAGTACCAGTGAAATACTGTATTATCATATTTTTCATATAACATTATAATTTAATATATCATATATAAACATAATTTATTAAACAATTGTATATTATTGTATTATAATATTATTATTACATCTTATATGGCACCAGAAAACCATTTAACCTTTTACTCCCCCAGCAACTCTCTAAGTTGCTAATCTGCATCAGCAGAGGAAATTTCTACCTTTGGGGTCCTCATTCACTGATTCACTCAATAAACATTTATTTGGCATCTATTATGTGCCAGGTATTGTGTAACATGCTAGGAATTCAAATGAAACACAACTCCTTCCTTCAAGGAGTTTACATTTTCTTGGTAGGAAACAACCTGTACATAGATAATTAAAAATAAAAGGTAACAGAAAAATATGAGAGTAAATGTTCTATTTGTGTAGGAGGTAACACCTAAAGATTCTAGAAAACAGAGGTGAGGATAGAGTTCATTCTAGGCAAATACAAAGAGATGGGAGATGTTAGGGAACAGCAAGTAGGCCAGTTTGGATTGAATAGAGAGCATATATAGGGGAGTATACCATCCCCTCTGGGCTACTTCCCCAACTTGTACTTGCTTTCCCTGGTTTAGCACACAAGGAGGTGTCTAATATTGGGTTCAAAGGCTAATCCTGTGGAGTCCTATTCCTAAAATGATAGTTCATGAGCCCCCACTGGTGTGCTTCATCTTAGCTAATAGCCAGTAGACACAATTAACTTTTAAGAAACATTTATTAAAATGGCATAATAAAAATAGTAGCTATAAAAACGACTTCTCTTACAAATACTGATGGCATCTATGATAATGAGGAACACACATATCAAACTCTGATATTATGGGGTCTGAAAGTCTTTTTTTTTTCTTTGTAGGGTTTTCACATAGCTCTCTTTGGTGCAGCATCTTTGCAGGGTAAAATACTTAACTAGGTTTCTCAGGTCTGTTCCTCTTTATGGCTGACTCTTTTCTCTGATGTCAGGCTGCTATTCCTTGAAGCTATTTCCTTTCTCCAATACTGTCTTCTTTCTATATCTGTGTCTCTGCTCCCTTAATTGTGCCTCAAATTCTCCCAAACTTATGAACGCTCAAAATGGTGGATGGGGTGTCTCCTTCTGGGAAAGTTTTGCTAGCCATGACTGATGATAAGGGAGCAAAAGAGAAATCCTTCTACCCAGAGACCTACAGGATTCTTCTTCTAAGCACTTTTGAATCTACACTCTCTTAGACTGCCACCAGCACTTAGCTATTTAAACCTATATAGCTAAAAATTGGAAATACCTATCAAGGTGTATCTGTTTTTCAGCTTGTTCAATGAGAATTCTCCCTTTAATTTTGATAGTGAAAGTTCACCTCTCAGCTGAAATTAACACCTTTTTAATGCCTCATTATCTCTTTTCCTGGAATTATGTGCTATGAGATGTCATCTTAGGTGTAGGAGGATGGAGAATCCCCTCCCTTGTAGGAGTAATGTGCAATAAAACCAGAAGGGTAGGCTGGAACCAAACTGTGAAGATTTGAAGAGTTACAATTCCCTATATTAATGAATCACAGCTTATAGAAAAACAGAAATGAACTTGCTTAAATAAAACTTATAAAACTTGTGACATAATATGTTTAGCAAACTCACACAAAGACTGCTGTCACATCCAGGAGACATGTAAAGGGACTGAAAAATGGGATCAGTGGTATCAGCTATTTGGTTATTTCCTGAGTTCAGTGAGTAAGGCGAAGTAGGCAAAGATGTATTGTTTTACAGTACACAGGATGGAGTTTATTCAAGGCAAAGTTTTATAGATCTTTTCTTCCTGTCTCCCAGCATGTTGGACAAAGCATATTCACTATGATATCACACAGTAAACAAAGCAAGCAACAATGTAAGTTTCCTTTAGATCACAATCTACTAGACTGAGCAGGATCTCTCAAATCCCATCACTCACTTCCACAATTGGATATTTTAAATTCCCTTTGCAGGTATAATCTGAGGCACAAGAGCCATCGTAGTATTCTCACTTTGATCAAATGTTGTCATGTTCTTCAAGTCTAAGAACTGCCCCTTGAGGGTGTACCTTTGAAAGTCAGAGTCCCTTTCAAAGAATACCCTAGTGCCCAGGAACTTTCATTTTCAGTTTTGTAAACTGCTCCACTTACCTGGAGGAAGCTGGCTCCACGGCAAGAGACCCATGTAGATAAGTCATTTCCTGTAGGTAAGTGAGGCAGTATTCAATGTTAAGTAAGTGGACATACTACCAAATGAAGTATGTTGCATGTTTGATTCTTTCTCAATTACAAGTGGAGGACCAGGAGCCAGGAGGGAAAAGTTGGGAGGAACCTAATTTTCTCCATTCTTCTCAGGCTTCAGGCATAATTACCTTGTTGTCATAGCTTTGGAGGAACAGTGGGAAATCCTGTTGTCCCCTTCACCCAGAAAAGCCCCCAAACTGCTTTTTCCTGTTGGAAATCATCTTAGACAATGGGTCTCGAGGGTGATTTTTCTTGAGCCAGCACCGAGAAAGAGGTTTAGAGCTTCCAACTGCTGACCAATTATCAAGTTCTTCAGTTAACTCTGAGAACTATCATATTGCCAACATATTTTAGATGAGTTTAGATTCATGGAACAGTTCATAATACTTTAAAGCTTGTATCTAGGGAAATCTCTATCAGTCCACCTGGTTTGAGGCATTTCCTATTCACCATATATAGTATGATTTTTGGCAAGGTTTTTAACTTTCTTGAACTCATTTTTCTTATCTATAAATAGCAACATTGGATGAGATAACATCTAAGGTCTCTTTCAGCTGTAAAGTTCAAGTTGAGTTCTATGAAATTGTAAAAAAACAAAAAAACAAAACTAGAATCTTCTTGACCAGTCTGGGATACTTGATTGCCTTGATATAGGAACATGGCCATTGCCTTATTCTAGATCGAGGAGGACAAATCTAAATCAGGGAAGCATGAAGTCAGTGTGCCATTGCTTGATTATATAAATTGGGATATGGGAAAAGATGCCAACTTGGTCCATATTTAGTAGCAGTAGCATTCAGAGTGTGAAGCACATTGGGTAGCAAGTGCAGTCAGTCATTAAACATTTATTAAATACCTACTAAGCTCCAGGCACTATAACAGCACAGTTTCTGCCCTCAAGAAGCTCATAGTCTAATTGGGGAGGACAACACATAAAAAAAAGCTGAAAAGGAAAGGTGAGGGTGGGGTGGTTACCCAGTGTGGGAACATGGTGAAGACCACAACCAGGTGGGAAATGATGAGGTGGCTGTGTTAGACTTCTTCCTTAAATAGAGGATCTCTATGTCCATTCTCTACCCTCTCTAATTAGACGGAGCAAGCAGTCTCAGGGTGAGGGGCTACTGAGGAGGTGTGAGTTTCAGAGTTGATTCAATTTTGCAGGAAGATGAATTATTGCAGACAATGAAGAAGGCTAAGATATCAACTGGGTGAGAAATGATCTCTTGTTCTTCACCAAGGCAGCTAACCCTGAAAGTGATTCAAAGGATGGTTTAATTATCACTCAGAGTTGTCTGCTGCTTTGTTAAATGATGATAGAGTGAAATTTGGAGAAGCTCATTGGCAGTTCATTATCTATTTTTAAAACAAAGGAAGCTGGAAAGCATGCTTTGTGTTAAATGTTTAAACTTGTTAACAACTTGATTCTACATTTAAATCTCAAGTCAGTTTGAAAAAAAGTAAAGAAATGTGCAATATGTAGAAGTGACTTTGATACTCTGTCCTAGCTGAGGCAATTAGGGGGTACAGTGAATAGAATGCTGGGCCTGGAGTCAAGAAGTCTTGAGTTCGAATCTGACCTAAGACACTAGTTGTTTGACCCTGGGCAAGTCATTTAACCTCTGTTTAATTTCCTCAAATGTAAAATGAACATAATAACAGCACTTACCTTGCAGGGTTGTTGTGAAGATCTTTAAATCTGTGAAACACTTAGGACAGTGTCTTGGCACATAGCAGGCACTATATATATATATGCTTATTCTCTACTCCACACAAATAGTCTTTAAATACTGAATGCTGGATAAGGAGTGGCAGTGCAAGTGGACTGAATTTCATGGGAAATAGGTAGAAAAAATATCTGTTCAAGACACATTAATTTCATGTATGAGAAACCATGGGGATAAACTAGCCAGAACTATTTGCATTAGCAGTACCAGCCCGAGAGTATTCTGTCTCTTCCATATTTCTAATTGGTTATCACTCCATTTCATCTTGTTAACAGTTTATCAGTGTAAGGAATTTCTAGTCTGAGAGTTCCATACACTTCCTAGACCATAGCTTGTTTATCTGTCTCTCAGTTTAGGCTGTGCCCCCACCCCATTCCGATCTTCGCCATTTTTGTGCAGTTTTAGAGTTTGTTTTTCTTAAGACTAATCCTCCTCTCTATCTACCCTCCCTCAAAATCCTCCTCCTTCTCTCTCTTTCCTTCTATTGCCCTGTTGAGTGAAACATATTTCTATACTCTGTGTTTATATTCTTACTTCTTTTGACCAATTCATATGACAGTGAAGTTCAAGTGTCAACAGCACCCTCTCCTTGTTTTTATAGATGTCTACTGAACCACTCTGATTATGTGAGATAATTTTGCCTAACTTTCCTTTCCTTCCCTCATCCTCAATGCATTCTTCTTCCCCCTCTTTCCTTTCTTTCCCTAAGATAATAAAGAACCATTCCAATTATTGTCTGATTGGACTCTCTATATATGAGCCCTGATGATAATAGGGTTTAGAGGGGACACATGTATCATTCTCTCCATGTTTGAATGTTAGTAGTTTATCCTTGTTCTTTATCATTGATCATTCATGTTTACTTTTTTATGTTTCTCTTTGTTCCTATGTTTGAACTTTGAAGTTTCTTCTTTCCCTGCTTAAAGTTTATTCTTTAAAGTTTATTTATTTAGTTGTCTGTTTCTGTTTATTTATTCATTCATCCATCTATGAATCCACCCATTCATTTTTTTTTATCAAGAATGCTTAAAAATCCTTTATTTCATTAAATGTAACTACAGCATTATACTCAGTTTTGCTGGTTAAGTTATTCTAGGGTGCAAGTTTTTATTCTTTGTCTTCTAGAATATTATATTCCAAGTTCTCTGCTCCTTTATGGTGGTGGCTGCTAAAGCATATGTGATCCTAATTGTGGCTCCTTTTTCTTTCTGGCTGCTTACAGTATATATTTTTTTAACCTAGAAACTCTGTATTTTGGCTATGCTATTCTTGGGAGTTTTCATTTTTGGATTTATTTTAGGATGTGGCTGGTAGATTATTCTTTTTCAACTGTACCTTCTGCTTCTAAGAGATCTGGGCAGTTTTAAAAAAAGATTTCTTGGAATAGGAGGTCTAGGTTCTTTTTTTGACCATGGCATTAAAATAGTGTAACAATGCTTAATTTTTTTTCATCTCCTTTTTTCAAGATCAATCATTTTTTGCTACGAGATATATTTTGTTTTCTTCTATCTTTCTTCTATCTTTTGACTTTGTTTTAATATTTCTTGTATTCTCGTGAAGTCATTGGTTTCTATTTGGTCTGTTCTAATTTCAGGGACTTTGTTGCTTTGGTAAGGTTTTGTCCTTCTTATGTCAAACTGTTAATATCCTTTCCAGTTTTTTTTTCCATAGCTCTTATTTCTTTTCCAAATTTTTCCCCTCAAGTACTCTAATTTAATTTATAAAAACATTTTAAAACTCTTAAAAATTCTTACTTCATCTCTTCCAGGAATTCTAGTTGAATTTTTGCCCAGGTTGCGTTTTCCTCTGAGGTTTTGCTTGTACATGGTTTAGAGTTTTCTCTTTTCTTCTGGATTTGGATCTTGCGTATCCCTTCCACCATCATAGTTCTTTATGGTGGAATTCTGTTTTTTAAATTTTGTTAATTTTTCCAGTCTGCTTCCTGATTTCAGATTTGATATTAGGGCTGGTATCTGTAGCACAGTCTGGGCTGGTCCTGTTGCTACTTTCTTGGATTATTGAGTGTTGTGCTGTTCCATTTTCTCAGGGGTAGGATAGGAACCTGCTGCTCCCAGAGTGTTCAGATTCAGGGCAAAGACTCATTGTTTCCCTGTGCTTTGAACTCTGCAAGTTCATGATTTGGGTTTGGGTCTAAGTAAGAACAGATATTGCTGGACTCAGCCCCTATCAGTCAGCGGGGCTGCTCTGTTGGTTCAGAGTGGTGGAATTGTAGACTCCCCTTTTGTCTGGAATGTTTGCCTTGGTTGTTTCTTTATAGGGTGGGCCAGGTACTGTAAATAAGACCCAGCTCTGTGCCTGGTATCTGAACCATCCTTATTCTGTTGCTGCTGCCTTTTGAACTCCCTCCTTACTACACTGCCCAGGCCCTCCCTACCTGGGAGCACCATCCCTGTGTGCAAGACCACTTTCCTCAGTTTTCCCTGAGTCTGTTGCCTGAAATTGGATAGAGGATAATAAACTGACAGTTTCCACCTCTTCCTGGTGTAGAAACTCAGGTCCAGAGAGAGGAAACTAGGACAGTTCCAAGTCATACAACTAATTAATGGCAGAGTCAGGATTATAAGGCAAATATTCTGGCTACTAAGAATTAGATCTGGGAGGAATATTAGAGATCATTTAGAACAACTCTCTCATTTTATGGATGAAGGAACTAAGGCACAGACAGATAAAGAGACTCACTAAAGGTCACAAAGCTTAGAAAGAAATAGGGCTGGGATCTGATCCAAGACTCTCTGACCCTTCTACTATGCTCCTAAATCCAGAGATCTTTCCCTCATAACATAATTGATTCTTCTCACTAAAAGTGATGGAAGGCAGTAAAATTTTAGTATGACACGGTTTCCTGGAGCAATTGCATACAAAGTTTATGCATGTGTAAACTTTAAAAATCTACATATTTATATGTTGTTGAAGACAGAAACTCATGAGGTGCCCAGGATGAGGGGCAGAAGAGTGTAGTGGATGAAGTGCTAGACCTTGAGTTAAGACAGAGAGGTTTAAATCCTGACTTTGACAGTTAATAGCTGTGTTCCCCTGGGAAAGTCCCTTACCCTCTCTGTATCTCATTTTCTTTCTTGTGGGTAGGGGTATGTTTTCTTTTAAATAAATATTTTGTTGAATTTTAAAAGTATCACAGTCATTTTCCAGTGACACCTCTCCTTCAGAAAATACCCCTCCCTCCACCTTGTAACAAAGAAATATGGTACCTCAAAAAAACTCATGCATTGGGTACCTCAGTTTCCTCATCTGCACAATGGGGATGATAATGTCTGTTATATTCAAGGCAGTGGTGAGTCTTGAATGAAATTTGCAATCTTTTAGCATTATTCATGCTTTTAAACTGGCTCAGCAATTTCATCAATGTAGTTATTCCCTAGGAATAAATCCCCTCTACCAAAGGAGATTATCAAAGGTCTTGCCGCTTACAGTCTTAGAGAGCTGCTTGATTTACCAAGATGTTAAGTGATTTGCATGAGGTTTTATTTATATATACACACACACATAAATACATACATACATACATACATACATATATATATACATACATACATACATATATATATATATATATATATATATATATATATATATATAT
>NW_027186372.1:41423268-41427513 GCF_028583685.1 Petaurus breviceps papuanus | reverse complement strand
ATATATATATATATATATATATATATATATATATATATATATTGGTGGGGGAAAGCAGGGCAATTGAAGTTAAGTGATTTGCCCGAGGTCACGCAGCTAGTTAAGTGTCAAGTGTCTGAGGCTAGATTTGAATTCAGGTCCTCCTGACTCCTGGGCCAGTGCTCTATTCGCTGTGCTATTTAGTTGCCCCTAGCCCATATTTTCTTGACTCAGTCTAGTTCCTTATCTGCTATCCCATGCTCCCTTTTCAAAGTATTATATAAAATCTGTGATTATTATTATTAGTAGTGCTAGTAGTAGTTCTTGCAGGGATAGTAGTAGTAGTCATGGTAGTATGTCTCAAATGCTCATGCACACACACACACACACACACATACACACACACCTACTCACAGAGTTATTGTTAGTTTTGGGTCTTAAGGACCATTTTTTTCATGTAATTGGGAACACTAAAAGAATTACATTTCCATAGCAACATAATGACAGACATAAATTCAAAATTGAACAATTGCATTGACTGTGCAAATAATACCAGGCCCATAATCTCTGGGTCCCAAAGAATTCAGGCCAAATCTCATAGAGGCCAGGCAAGGCAAGCGAAATTTTTTAGTACAAAATGGAAGAAGACAATCTTGAATGAGGTTTCAGAAATCAGTACCCAATATTATTGAAGACAGAATTATGATCTTGGTAGATGCCATTCTGCATGGGTGGGGAAAACCATAGAGGCCTGCTGAACATGGTTATTATTGTTTTTATCATTTGTGGCTTGATAGATTTTGTAACCCTTTCAGAAGGGTGATGCAGTACATTCAAAAGCTGCTGGTTACCTCCAAAATGTCTTAACTCCCATTTCAAATGGTGCTTTTCACACACAGAAATGTAGCCTGACTATTTCTCTCAAGGCCAGCTTTTCTATGTATAAGCCTGGTGGAGTTAGGATTCAAATCTGGCCTTGGTATGCAATCTAGGTTATTTTAAGCTCTCTGATTCCTCATGTGCCTTTTATCAACCCTTCTCCATTCTGCAAGTATTTGAGTTATCTGGTACATGATCAAAAATGCATTCCCAGCTGTATTGTACCAGTCAGTAGTGGGTTACTGGACTTTCCTGCATCATTTCTCTTTAAATTACACTGTATTTATTGCTTTCTTAATACTATCTCATTGGAAATGGTTCAAATTCCACAGCCTGTTCCATGATGTATATGGGGGAGGGGGTAGCAGGGAGGGTTGTGAGGAGAGGGAGTTGCAGAGTATGTAATATAAGAAGGCTCTGGTCACTGCCAATGTGTTTAAATATTTGTTTATTGAGTAATTTATCTCCAGCACATTAGGAGGTTAAGTTAAAATGTTACTAGAGAGGAATAATCGCCATCTCTGTGATTAAATTGAAATGAACAGAGTTGTATGGCGAACAGGACATGGTATTTATATGACATTCTAGTGCCAGATAAGTAGACTTTTCTGCCTTGAATACTAACAAGACATGCATGAATCATTCATAGTATCTATGAGACTGAGTGAATGCTCCCTCCCTCTGTCAGCAGAGTTCATGGAGAAGTAGGTTCAGTTGGAAGGAACTCTTGGTCCTGCATGGTCCTACAGAGATGTGTGGTGGGACAATGTGTTGTTTATCAAGATGGGCTGAATTAAAAGCAAAACCCCAGTAGCCTTTGCAAGTGACATTAGCATAAGAGCAATAATTTCCAAAAGATGTCTGTGGGCTGTTAGGGGTTGAGGGGTGAGGAATGTGTTGTTTTTCTGACATCATTTTCTTCTCTCTCTTTCATTCAGTCTATGTCTATTCTTGTGGCAAAAGAACTATTTCATAATTTGTACTATTGCTGTAACTGACCAGCTGTGAAACATCTCCATGGTTGGGCCATGTGGTTGGCAGAGACTCAGACATACTGGTGATTCTCTTCCTGATGTTGTGGAGGCCAATTGTGGCTTCTTGGAGTGGCTGGAGATTACAGTTGGTACTGTTAGGGAGATGACCACGCTGCCATGCTTGGAACCAGAATCCTGTAGAAGTGTCCAGCATAAGACGACAATGTCATCTATAAACCACTGCTCAGAGGACTATGCACCATCAATATCTTCCCTGGACTGAGGAATACAGTCTACCCACAGGCCAGAGGAAACCTGAAATTATTTAGTCAAAGGCTGTTTATTTAATCAGCATAAATTTATGGCCTGGAAATTTTGACAGAGGCTTGAATTTACCAGTCACTATGCTAGAAATTCAATAGTCTACTATACCCAAGGAATACACATCTCAGTCCTAGAGAACCAAGTCCTCTTGAAACTTGTGAATGAACCTTCTGTACCCTCAGCCAAAATATTAATGTCAGAGAAACAGAATCCCAAATAAAATCCATCATAGAAGAAGCCAAGAAAGACTAGCTTTCCAACTCATGCTGAACAACGGAGGGAATTGAATGCTTCATGTAGTAAATGAAATTAAGACTTTCTAACTGCTAGATTGCGTCAAGAGGGATATAGCTATCTTTATATCTCCATCACTAGAGTAACATTGGTTTTATAAGGAAAATATGGCTGAGTATAATTGTACAAAAATGGTATCTGACACCAATGATTCTTCTAGATGGCCCAGTGGATAGAATACTGGGCCTGGAGTCAGGAAGACCTGAATTCAAATCATGCCTCAGACACTTACTAGTAGTGTGACCCTGGGCAAGTCACTTAATCTTTTCCTGCCCTAGTTTCCTCACCTGTAAAATTGGGTTAATAATAGCACCTACTTTCCAGGGTTGTTGTGAGGATCAAATGAGATAAAATTTGTAAAGTACTTTGAAAACCTTAAAGGGTTATATTGATGCCAGCTAGCATTTATTAAATGCTGTACCATGTACCAGGCACTGTGCTAAATTCTGAGGATGCAGGGAAAAGTAAAAGACAATTCTTGATTTTAAGAAACTTACATTCTGAGGGAGAAGATAGAATGCAAAAAAGCTATGTCCAAGCAAGATACAGCCAAGATAACTTGGGGGGGGGGTAGTCTCAGAAGAAGACACTAAGATAAAAGAGGAAAGGCTGCATGCAGAAGCTGTGGCTTTAGTGACAGGTGAAGGATGCCAGCAAGCAGAGACTCAGAGGGAGAAAATCTTAGAGATGGGGCACAGACAGTGAAAATGCTAAAGTAGAGATATGGGGAGTCTTGTGTGAAAGGAACAGCAGGCAAGCCAAACGTCACTTGATCAGAGAGTGGATGGAGGAAAGTAAGGCTAGAAAAGTATGAAGGATCCAGGTTATGAAAGACTTTAAGGCAAACAGATGATTTTATGTTGGATCCTGGAGATAATAGGGTTCTAGTGGAACCTGTTGAATAAGGGGATGATATAGTCATATGTGCATTTGAGTGAGAAGAGATTTGAGGCAAGCAGAGCCAGCAGCAGGCTATTGCAATATCCAGGTGTGAGGTGATGAGGTCTCCACCAGGGTGGCAGAGGTGTCAAAAGAGGGAAGGGGGCATCTACAAGAGTTGTTATAAAAATAGAAACTGCAGGACTTGGCAACTGATTGGATTTGGGGTGGGGGGAGAGAAATGTGTAGGAGACAATGGGTAACTAAAAGAGAGAGCACAAGCCATAGATCTTTACAAAACTTAATCAGAGACTTCACAAATCCATTTTGAGAAAGGTAAGATGCACTAACACCATTATTCAAATCAACAGGTCCTCACTAAATAGCTTTGTTACCAGAACTATAATTGGAATTGTGAGGAATTCAATCTGATCCAATTTAAATTGAGTGTTTACAATGTGAAATTAAATTGAGTATTTATTGTGTACAAGTTAGTGTGCCCTGTGCTGAGGATACTCAAATACTTAAAGGATTTGTGAGTTGTCCATGATGCAGAGTCAACACATCTTTTGTTTGGTAAATAAATCAGATAGAGTTACTTGAGCCATGCAGATAATAAGGGTCTTTCCTAGAGATATAATCACAGATTTAGAGGTCATAAAATACAAAATTTTAATTTTACATATGAGGAAACTGAGGTCCAGAGAGATAAAGTAAGTTGTCTGAGGTCCACAGATAGTAGGCATTAGAGGAAGAATTGAATTCAGGTCCTGGAAAACAGTAGATGCTTAATAAGTGCTAATTGACTGAATTACTAACTCCAAGTTCAATTTTCTCTCTATTATGCAAACCTGCCTTTAGGTTCTGGGGAAAGAAAGAAAGAAAGAAAGAAAGAAAGAAAGAAAGAAAGAAAGAA
>NW_027186372.1:41356526-41423258 GCF_028583685.1 Petaurus breviceps papuanus | reverse complement strand
GAAAGAAAGAAAGAAAGAAAGAAAGAAAGAAAGAAAGAAAGAAAGAAAGAAAGAAAGAAAGAAAGAAAGAAAGAAAGAAAGAAAGAAAGAAAGAAAGAAAGAAAGAAAGAAAGAAAGAAAGAGGAAGGAAGGAAGGAAGGAAGGGAGGAAGAAAGAAATAAAGGAAGGAAGGAAGGAAAAAAGAAAGATGGAAGAAAGGAAGAGACCAAAATAGTATCTGCTCTCACAAAGCTTATATTCTACTGATTTGAAAGCATCATGAACATGACACTTTCACCAGTCATTTGATAGAACTAACTAAATCAACTAGCTATTTTGGTGTCATGGAAATGTAGCCACTCACCCTGTTAGAGTATCCATGGTATTAAGTGAGGGAGTCTTTAAGAAAGCCTCACAAGTGGGCTTCTGTCAACTGACCACTACCATCTTTCAAGTGTCAATGAGGGGAACTTGCTGCTGGCAAACAGCTTCCTCTTACATAGGATTCCTGTATAATGACCTCTCTTGTTCCAGCAGGAGAGAGAGGAATCAGACCAGCATAGCTCTTTTAGTGGTTAAAGCTCTTCATTCAGTACAGCTCAGTGGGGAAGTTGGAGGAGTGGTATAGCCAAGAGCCATCCAGCCACTTAATAAATATTTATTAAATATCAACTTCATGCCAGGCACTATGCTAAATTCTGGGGATACAGTTAAAGACAAAAGACAATCTCTCTCTTCAAGGAGCTCACAATCAAATGTGGGAAGACAGCACAAAATAAGAAGCATGAAAGGGTGGTGGGGGGTGGTAGTGGAAAGGAAGGGGTCCCTAGTGGGAGCAGAGGGATGATGCAGTCCAGAAGAATTCAGCCATGTTGGAAATGAAGAGACAACCCTAGACACTCTTCTTAAATGGAAGATTGGGAAAGAATCATCTGATGTCCATCTTCTACCCTTTCAAATCAGAGGAAGGAAAAGGCTTCAGGGAAGACTACTGATGAGTGGTGAATTTTAGGGCTGATGTGATCATGCAGGATGATGAGTTTCTGGCAAGCATATAAGTCCAGAGGAGTGCTAAGAAATTGATATTAATAATGAGGAGGGTTAGATACAGATTTTGGAGCCATCACTGCCTGGGCTAATGCTGGGCCTACATGAGATAAAGTAAAGATCTAGAACTATAAAAATCAGGGACTCAGGTCACTGTGCCCCTGCTTAATGTGAGAGTGGTCACACCAGACCTTCTGTTTCTTTATCCTGCTGTCTGTTAATGGAGGCAGTGCTGAACAGATGTAATGTATTTTAGGGGTTCTGTGCGATTATTTCTAATTCATCCTGTATATAGTTTTTGTCTAGTTATTTCCATGTTTTCTCCCTCATTAGATTGTGATCTTCTTAAGAGCAAGGACTATCTTTTACCTTTCTTTATGTCCATAGCACTTAATACAGTGAAAATGTTTATCGACTAATTCATTGCTTCTTATTTGCATTCAGTTTGAAGGGTCAATGACTGTGTTTAAAGATCAATGGATTTATAAGACCTGGGCTTAAATTCAAAGTAAACAAAAAAGAAGTTAAGTAGGTGAATAGAATTTTAGAAAATGTAGATATGATAGACCTCTGAAAAAAATTGAATGAGGATAGAAAGTAATATACCTTTTTCTCAGTGGTACATATACACAAAAATTGACCATGTACCAGGGCATAAAAACCTCACAATCCAATGAAGAAAGGCAGAAATATTAAATGCATCCTTTTCAGATCATGATGCAATAAAATTACATGTTAATAATGGGTTGAGGAAAGATAGACCAAAAAATTAATTGGAAACTAAATAATCTAATCCTAAAAAATGAGTGGATCAAACAATAAATCATAGAAACAATCAGTAAGTTCCTTAAAGAGAATAACAATCATGAGACAACATACTAAAACTTATGGGATGCAGCTAAAGCAGTTCTTAAGGGAAGTTTTATATTTCTGAATGCTTACATGAATAAAATAGAGAAAGAGGAGATCAATGAAATGGGCATGCAACTAAAAAAGTTATAAAAAGAACAAATTAAAAATCCTCAATTAAATACCAAATAAAGCATACTGAAAAAACAAAAGAGAGATTAATAAAACTGAAATTAAGAAAACTATTGAACCAATAAATAAAGCTAAGTGCTGGTTTTGTGAAGAAACAACAACAGTAAAATAGATAGACCTTTGGTTTATTTGATTTAAAAAAAGAAAGAAGACCAAATTACCAGTATAAAAAATGAAAAGGGTGAATTCATCACCAATGAAGAGAAAATTAAAACATTAATTAAAAACTATGCCCAACTGTATGCCAATAAATTTGGCAATCTTAGTGGGATGGATGAATATTTATAAAAATATAAATTGCTCAGGTTAACAGAAGAGGAAGTAAAATACTTAACCCCATTTCAGAAAAAGAAATTGAACAAGTCAATGAACTTCCTAGGAAAAAAATCTCCAGAGCCAGATGGATTTACAAGCAAATTCTATCAAATATTTGAAGAACAATTAATTCCAATACTATACAGACTATTTGGGAAAATTGGTGAAGGAGTCCTACCAAATTCTTTCTATGATACAAATATGATATTGATACCTAAGCTGGGAAGAATCAAAACTTAGAAAATTAAAGACCAATTTTCATGATGAATATAGTAGCAGAAATTTTAAATAAAACATTAGCAAAAAGATTATGACAACCTATCATTAGAATAGTACATTTTGATCAGGTAGGATTTATACCAGGAGTTCAGGATTGGTTTAGTACTAGGAAAACTATTAGGATAATTGATCATATCAACAACAAAACTAACAGAAACCATATGGTTATCTCATTAGATGCAGAAAAAGCTTTTGACAAAATACAACACCCATTCCTATTAAAAACACCAGAGAGCATAGGAATAAATGGAGTCTTCCTTAAAATTATAAGTAGCATCTACCTAAAAGCATCAGCAAGCATTATATGTAATGGGGATAAGCTAGATGCATTTCCAATAAGACTAGGGGTGAGACAAGGATGTCCATTATCACCACTGTTATTCAATATGGTATTAGAAATGTTAGCTTTAGCAATAAGAGAAGAAAAAGAAATTGAAGGAATTAGAACAGGTAAAGAATAAACTAAGAAGAAACTCTTTGCAAATGAGAAGATGATATACTTAGAGAGTCCTACAAAATCAAGTAAAAACTATTTGAAATAATAAACCACATTAGCAAAGTTGCAGGATATAAAATAAACCCATATAAATCATTAGTATATTACTAACAAAGTCTAACAACAAGAGACAGAAAGAGAAATTCCATTTAAAGTTACTGAAGACATTATATAATATTTGGGAGCCTACCTGCCAAAACAAACCCAGTGATTATATGAACACAATTAAAAAACACTTTCACACAAATAAAGTCAGATCTAAATAATTTGAAAAACATTAGTTGCTTGTGGGTAGGCTGAGCTAATGTAATAGAAATGGCATTTCTACCTAAATTAATTTACTTATTCAGTGCCATACCAATAAAACTACCAAAATTACTTTATAAAACTAGAAAAAATAATAAGAAAATTCATCTGATAGAACAAAAGATCCAGAATAACAAGGGAATTAATGAAAAGAAATGCTAGGAAAAATGGCCTAGCCCTATGTAGCAGCAAGCACCCTAGCATACTCAGGATGGCTGCTAGCACAGGTTCTTTGATTAGCTTTTCTAAAGGAAAGCAACTCAAAAGGAGTTAACAATCTTAGTTTAATAAAACATATATCATTTACCTAGTTAAGGGGGAAAAGTCAGCATCCTGAACTTTAGAGAAAATACAAACAGAAGTTACAAGCAGACAAAAAAAAATACAAATTGAGAAAATAACACAGTTCAATAGACCAAGAGACAGGGCTTCTAGCTATTAGACCACCATATAACTACATAGTTACCAGAGAGAGAAGCACTAACACCTGCATTTCAAAGCCAGGGGGGCTCAACAGCTGCCCAGAGTCTCATCTGGTCAAATCACACAGCTCTTCCCATAAGTGAACCCCAAAGCAAAAACTCACCTCAGATGTATATATAGCCTTCTCCAGGGTCAGAGAATATCAGAATCTTTGTGACCCACTGTCTAATTATAAAGTAACAAGGTGTGGGCCTTCCTGTGTTCCAAGTGAGGGTCATTAAAAGGCAGGGAAGATTTTCAAATTCCCTAGGTCTATCAAGGTTCAGGGAAGATCTTCGAATTCCCTTACCATTACACCATGCCAGATCTTAAATTGTATTATAAAGCAACAATCATCAAAACTATTTCGTACTAGCTAAAAAATAGAGGGGTAGATAGTGGAATAGGTGGAGTACACAAGACACAGTAGTAAATGACTATATAATCTACTGTTTGATAAACCCAAAGACCCTAGCTTCTTGGATAAGAACCCACTATTTGACAAAAGCTGCTGGGAAAACTGGAAAACAGTGTGTCAGAAATTGGGCATAGACCAATGTCTGACACCATATGCCAAAATAAAGTCAAAATTGGTACACAATTTAGATATAAAGGCTGATACTATAAGCAAATTAGGAGAGGAAGGAATACCTTATCTGTCAGATTTATGGAGAATGGAGGAATTTATGACCAAACAAGAGTTAGAGAACATTATGAAATGCAAAATGGATAATTTTGATTACATTAAATTGAAAAGTTTTTGCACAAAGTCAACGCAACCAAGATTAGGAGGGAAACAGAAAACTGGGAAAAAATTTTTTTAAAAGAATTTTTATAACCTGTTTCTCTGATAAAGTCTTCATTTATAAAATATAGAGAGAACTGAGTTAAATTTATAAGAATAAAAGTTATTCCCCAATTGATCTGTGGTCAAAGGACATGAGCAGGCAGTTTTCAGAGGAAGAAATTAAAGCTATCTATAGTCATATGAAAAAATGCTCTAAATCACTATTGATTAGAGAAATGCAAATTAAAACAACTCTGAGGTACCACATCACACCTATCAGATTGGCTAACATGACAAAACAGGAAAATGATAAAGATGTGCGAAAATTAGAACACTAATGCATTGTTGATGGAGTTGTGAACTGATCCAAACATTTTGGAGAGAAATTTGGAACTATGCCCAAAGAGTTATAAAAATTTGCATACCCTTTGACCCTGCAATACCACTTCTAGGGGTTGTATCCCAAAGATATTATAAAAATGGGAAAAGGACCCACACGTACAAAAATATTTATAGCTGCTCTTTTTGTGGTGACCAAGAACTGGAAATTGAGGAGATGCCCATCAACTGGGGAATGACTGAACAAGTTGTGGTATATGAATATAATGTAATGCTATTGTGGTATAAGAAATGATGAGCAGGTAGATTTCAGAAAAAACCTGGAAAATCATATATGAACTGATGTTGAATGAAGTGAGCAGAACAAGGAGAACAGTGTACACAGTAAGAGTCACAGGGTGCAATGACTGACTTTGATAGACTTAGTTCTTCTCAGCAATGCCAGGACCTAAAGCAATTCCAAAAGACTCATGATGGAAAGGGATATCCACATCCAGAGAAAGAACTATGGAGTCTGAATACAGAGCAAAGCATACTTTTTCCTTTTGTTATGTTCCTTCTTTCTCATGGTTCCTCCCATTAGTTCTAATTCTTCTATACAACATGACTAATGTGAAAATATGTTTAATAGGAATGTACATGTAGAGCCTATATCAGATTGTATGCTGTCTTGGGGAGGGGGGAGGAAAGAGAGAGAGAGAAAAAATTTAAAACTTATGGAAGTGAATGTTGAAAACTAAAAATAAATAAATTATTAAAAAAAGACCTAAGTCTACTATTTGAGAAATATTTAAGCTCTTAATATACTCCTAATTTTTCCTTCTGTAGTTGGGGAAAAGGGATGCATTCTTGTGTACCCTCCTCCAGTGTCTGCACCCCTCCCCCAAAAAACATTTTGTTTAGGATCTATGCATCATTCTATTTTCCAATTAAATTTTTTGACCCTTTTGACCAGATCATCTCAGAAATAAGTGTGTAACAACATTACTTCTAATATTTTAAGGCCAAAGTCCCTTAAGTTTTGGATTTGGACCAAAAAAATATTTGTTGAGAGAAAAAGTCATAGTATGTCACCTTCTAAGTAGGTAAGTAATGGGTGATATTTATATTTTCCTTGTAAGTTAAGTAGGAAGGAAATAATGAACTTTACAACTCTAGAAAGTGTAAAAAACCATTATTAAGGACATAGTTTTATTCTTCAAAAAGTAGAGGAAGTGACAATAGGAACTAGTATCTTGAGACTGATTCTGACCAATGCAGAGGACCTGGGTGCTTAAAGTAGAAATGTCAGGAACTTTGGGAGGAAGTGACCATGAACTCTTAGTGTACATGATGGAGAGGGAAGGGACAGCTGGGTATAGTCTGAAACATACCTTAGATCTTAGAAGAGCACATTTCAAAGATTTCAGAATAATGAAAAGTAAGATACTGTGTACTAGAAATCTACAGAGGAAGTTGGCTCAAAATGTATGAGAAGATCTCAAGCATGAAATTCTGAAGACTGGAACATAAACAATTCAGAGAAAGAATTCACCACCACAACTTAGCTGCTATCCCTCTCCATTCCTTTTGGCTCCTTTTCCCATTGGTGAATTCTTCCTAGCACTTTTGTTTTGGGAATGGACCCATACCAGCCAGCTAGGGGATAGCACCAGCCCCAGAGTCAGGAAGACCTGAGTTCAAATTTGATTTCAAATGTTTACTAGCTTTGTGACTATTAGCAGTCATTTAATCTTTGTTTGCCTTAGTTTCTTCATCTGCAAAATAAGGATAATAATAGAACCTACCTCTGAGATTGTTGAAAGGATCAAAAGATTGAGCATAGTGCCTGGCACGTAGTAAGCACTATAAAATGTTAACTATTTTCAGACTGGCCAAGATATTTGCCTGACCACCTTCTCCCTTCTCCCTATTCCCTCATCCTTTTCCAGTTCATTTTTGTATTGTTTCTTTTTTCCATTAAAATGTAAACTCTTTGAGGACAGGTACTATTTTTTTTACTTGTATTTATATAACCAGTACCATGCCTTATGCATAGTAAGTGCTTAATAAATCCCTTTTGATTTGAGTTATCTTTAGGAAGAAAAGAGAGGAGATGTCTAAAAAGGAAAACATGCAGAAGCAGAAGGAACTCAATGGCAAAGAAAATTTAACCTATGTAAGATGGCAGCAAAGGAAAGTGTTAGAGAATGAATATAAAATTATTGTATATAAAAATAGTACTAAGAATACTGAAGTTGAGTTGAAACTAGGGAAGAGAAATAATATTATGTAGTGGAAAGAAAGCTGGATTTAGAGGCAGAGAGCCTGAGTTCAAATACTGGCTTGGACAAATACTATTTATTTGACCTTAGGGAAATCATAATAAACTCTTTAGTTCTCAATTTCCCTATCAATAATTCTATTTAGTTCATTACAATGCAATGCAACAAACATTTGTTAAGTGCTGTCTATGTGAAAAATGTTGGGAATAAAAAGATTAAAAACAGAACCCTACTTACCTGAAATAAACTTACCATTCTCCCAGAAAGATTCTACTTTTAAATAGATATGTAAACACATAGTAATTTCAGGATGGAGAAAGCATTAACAACTTGGGAGCTCAGGAAAGGACCGACTTTCCTAACTTCTTTTGTGTCATGAACCCTCTTGGTAGACTGGGGAAGCCCATGAACCTCTTCTCAAAGTAATGTTTTTAAATGCATAAACACATAGGATTACAAAGGAAATCAATTATAGTGGGATATAGTTGTCAAAACTAAAGAAAACAAAATAAACCCTAGTTCAGACATTAAGAAATTCTGCTTTTAGGAGGTGATAGCAAAATAAGGGAGATGGATCAGATAATCTTCAACATTTTTTACCAACTTGAAGTCAATACTATTATAATCCTATGAATGCCAAGGGTAGCTAATAATTCTTTTTAGTAAAAAGAAGCTCAGATAAGAGATAGAGACAACATTATCTAGACCAAGTAGGATCATAATAATCAATGGTCAAAGAAAAGGCAGGACTATTTTTCCTTTATTTGGCTTCTGTTTTATGAATGCATTTAGGACTTGGAAGGATTGAACAAAAATGGTTAACAGAGAATGCAAAGGAGCATAACTAGAAGAACATTGTGTATAGTAACAGCCATATTGTTTTAAGAATGACTTTGAGCAAATAAGTTATTTTGTCTATTACAAACTATAACTATAAAGGACCTATGAAGAAAGATGCTGTCTGTATCAGGAGAAAGAACTGATAACTAGAGGTATGTATAGAATAATTTTACATGCATACATATGTCTATGCATACATATGTTCTCTCTGTCTCTCTGTCTCTCTTCCTCCCTTTCTCCTCTATTTGTGTCTAATGATGGCCATCTCTAGGATGGAGAAGTGGAGGAAAGAAGGAAAAAATAAACTTACATGATAATTTTGCTGTATATTTGAAAGGAATAGCAAGTTGTGCATAGTAGACTTGCAGTTTCATGTACAATCATCTTTTTATTCTATGTTATGGAAATGCTTGCTGTAGTCCACAAATTAAAAATAAAATAAAAAAATAAAGAAACAAACCAGAGAAAGGAAATTCAAGATTATTTGGGGGACGGGGGAAGAGATACACTCCTGAAAGATATGCTGAAAGGACTTGTGACTGTGATTGCTGTCATCATTGGGGACCTTTGAAAAATTATGGAGAACAGAAGAGATACTACAGGTATACAGGCAGGCAAATGTAGTTCTAATTTGCAAAAGGAGAGAGAATTATTTATTCATACTATTGGTCAGTGAATTTGACTTTGATTCTTGGGGAAATTCTTGATTGTGTTAATAAAAGGATGGCTTGTGAACACTTAACATGGAGAGTGGTAATCATGAAAAGCCTGGCTTCATCAAAAATAGGTCATATCAGACTGACCTCATTTCCATTTTTGTCAGGGGTATCAGACTGTTAGATCAAGGGAATGCCAAAGACATTGGATACTTTGAATTTAGCAAGGCATTTGGTAGAATCCTTCACGATATCCTTGTGTACAAGATGGAGAGGTCAAAGCTAGATGATAACCCAGTTAGCTGGATTTGGAACTGGTTGAGTGACAGATCCCAAAGAATAGTGAATGATGTCAATCTTGAAGAATTATTAGTGGATGCCTCAGGAATTTGTTCTTGCCCTACTTCTACTCTACATTTAAAATTTTTAGGATGATTATGTTTATTAAATTTGTGAAAATATGTGGAGGACAAAATAAGGATAGAAAAAGCTCTCAGCAAGCTAAACCAATGGGACTTACCTAATGAAATAAATTTTAATTTGGATAAATATTTCAAAAAGACTTGGTTTCAAAAAGACAACTATGCAAGTACAGTAAATGAGGGAGGATCATGGAAAATAGTTCATGTGAGAATAGGGATTCATTCTAATTGACTGCAAGCTCATTATGGCTCAACAATGTACTATGGCAACCAAAAAAAAGCTAATGTGAACATTAGTAGAAGAATATCACCTAGAATAAAGGAGGTGATAATATCACTGTATTCTGTGCTGGTAAGATAACACTTGTAGTGTTTTGTGTATTTCTGAGTGCCACTGTTTAGGAAGGACATTGGTATATGGAAATGCATGGAGAAAAGAGCAGCTAGGATCATCAGGGGTCTGGAAAATACAACATATGCAAAATAGTTGAAGGAACTGGGGATGTTTCATTTGCAGAAGACTTAGGGTAGATGTGATAGCCGTCTTGTCTATCATAGGGAAGAAGGATTAGATTTGTTCTACTTGACCCCAGAAAAAGGGCAAAGATCAATGGGTAGAAGTGTCAAAGATGAAAAATTATTATTTGTGAGGATGTAAAGAGAAATTGTCTAACAATTCACACCTTGTGTCCATCATTAGAATTTGTACTTTTAGATGAATGTATCTCTACTTTAGTGAGGCAGAATCTTTGATCTGTTCTAGAGATTCAAGTAGAAGCATGATGTGGGCAATACTTTTGGACCTTAACAAAAATACAACAAAATACCTCCTGCGTGATTAGTAAATGAGATAGTCTGGATAACTGAAAATTACCTTTTTGGGATGCAAAGATCTATTTCTTTATTTGGAGAAATGCAGAATATCATCCATGTTGGTACACCATGCTGATACTGACTGCAATCCATCAATGCCTTCTCCACTTTTGAGATTTTTGTCTGTGTCCTTCCATAAATCCTTCATGGAAATTGTCCTCAAAGTTCTAGACAGCTTGCTTTAAATACTCTGACATTCTGTGGTTATTAGGATAGCACTCTACACATGTTACCCTTAAATCTAGTGACATGAACACTCTGCTTCATTTTCTGATCATATTTCTCCTGTATGTTTTTTTTTCACACAACCACTTTTCAAATTATAATTTGTTATATGCTGCAGCCTACCTATACCCATGATGCATCTCTTCACTGACTTTCCACTGGGTCATTTGCAAGTTTTATTAAGAGTGATGTATGGATTCATAGTCATAATTCAATGCTGGAAAATAGTGGTATTTAAAATATGTGTTTTAATGTAATGAAGTATTTTGGGACGATATTAAATGTTGCCAGTTTCCAAGTGTAACCTGGTCCATTTTTTTTCTGTCTTCAAGTCTAGATACAGGTATTGTACATCTATTGTGCCTGTCGAAGATCTGTGTACTGTTGAACTAACTTCATGAGCTGCCCTTGAAATTGCACTGAATAATTTGAATCCCAGCATTGGATTCCAACACTTAGCACAGTGCCTGGGGCATGGTAAGTGCTTGGTGAATGTTTATTGATTGATTGATTAATTGAATAACCTGGACAGTGTATATTATTCATCCATTTAGTTTTTCCTGAATAAAGAATGGATTACTAGGTTGATCTCTTTTTCGAGTAACTAAAGATCTCCTTGAGGAGGCCCTTTATTATTATCTGAGTTGAGAATTAGTAGTGAGGCAGAATAGTAGATGGAATCTTCGACTTTGAGTTGGGAAGACCTGAATTAGCATCCAACCTCAGACACTTTTTGGCTGTGTGACTCAGCAAATCATTTAACCTCTTTTAACCTCAGTTTTCTCATCTGTAAAATGGGGGACTGTAATACACTTACCTCACAAGGTCATCATGAGAATCAAAGTAGATAATATAAGTACTAACACTTTAAAACACTCTGTAAACATTATCTAGTATTATAATGTAAAGAAGAAATACCAGGAAGACCTTGTCATCTGTAGTTGTTTTCTCTTCCATTTTGATGCTACACAAGCTATCTTTCAGATACCCCTCCATTGGTATGCACTTTGGTGAGTGTACATCACCTTGTTTTAAGCTGTGGTGAACCAATCTATCTCTATCACGGTGTCTTAAGATCCCCATTGGTAGAACCTTGTTGGAGGGAACCTTTAAGGCTGTGTTTTTAAAGGAGTGTGCCTAGGAATATGCTGGTAATTATCTAATACCCAGCTCTCCAGGAAAAAGTGGGCACTAGAGACGCTTCAAAAATTTAAATCTGCATTATTTATGCTTTCTCTATCACTTCCTTAATCAAGAGATAATCAACAAAATTATGAATCAAGTCCCAATTTGTAGTGTTTGCTAATGTCCATTATATGTTCATACTAAAAATTTAACAAATGGCTCTTATGAACTGGCATAAGCTGGGTCTAGAACTCCCTTACTTCTATCAAATCAGCAACCTTTTTTTTTTTGACTGAGGCTGAGGTTTTGACCCAGGGACAGAAATTTAAGGTGACAGATATGGGTGGTTTTCTAAGGCAGTGACTTTCAAAGTGGTGCCCCAGTGATGATCTAGTGGAGGAGGGAAGAAAATAATAGAATTTCTATTCATTTTAAACCTTAAGTAAGAAATAAATTTTAACCAATATTTAATATGAAAATTGTTATTGGCATCTTTACTCAGTATGAATGTCAGGTAGTTATATTTCATGTCAAGATATTATGAAAGAAGAATGGGACCACCTAAGCTGGAGTGGGGGAGAGGGTGGCAGTAGCCATTCACTTTGAGTGTATTATGATGTACTACATGGTATAATTTACTGTTACTCTATTATTGTGATATACAGGGCCTGGAGTCAGGGAGACTGAGTTCATATCTGACCTCAGACACTTCCTAGCTGTGTGATCCTGGGCAAGTCACTTTACCTCTGTTTGCTTCAGTTTCCTCACATGCAAATGGGTATAATAATAACATCTAACTCCTAGGGCTGTTGTGGACATCAAATGAGGTAATAATTATAAAGTGCTTAGCGTAGTTCATGGTACATAGTAAGTGCTACATAAATGTTAACTATTGTTGTTGTTGTTGTTCATTTGTTTTCAGTTGTGTCTGACTCTTTGTGATCCCATTTTGGAGTTTTCTTGGCAGAGATACTAGAGTGTTTTGTCATTTCCTTCTTCATCTCATTTGACAGATGAAGAAACTGAGGCAAACAGGGTTAAGGGACTTACCCAGGGTCACACAGCTAGTAAGTGTCTGAGGTCAGATATGAACTCAGAAAGATGAGTCTTCCTGACTCCAGGCTTGGAGGCTCACTGTACTACCTATTAATATCACAAGTAATCAGATTTATGTATTATGTTTTCTTGTTATGAGAAAATAACTTTCACAAAATGGAATGGTGTTGACAAAAATTCTTAGAAAGAAACTAGATTGAAGATATTAATAATGTAAACGCAGGCAAACAATAAGAAAGCAACAGGACCGACACTTCCTCCTGGCAGAAGCTCTTTGTTAATCACAGTATGAGGCAAAAACAATGATCAAGAAATCAGATCTAATGAGAAATCAGGCACAAATTGGAAATCTGGGGATTATTTGAAGTATGGGTTTATAGGGGCTGCTAGGTGGCACAGTGAATAGAACACTGACTCTGGAGTCAGGAGGACCTGAGTTCAAATATGACCTTAGACACTTAACACACTAGCTGTGTGACCTTGGGCAAGTCACTTAATCCCAGTTGCCCTGCCCTCCCCCTCCAAAAAAAGCAAAAAAAAAGTAGGGGTTTATATACATTATCATTAATGATCAAATTCACTCATTTATATTGTCTCTTGAAATATCAGTGAATGATATAGCTAGCATGTACCAAGCATTTTCAGATTTGCAAAGAGCTTTCTAAATATTATCTCATTTGATTCTCACAATAACTTTGTGAGATAGGTGCTGTTATTATCCCCATTTTCCAGTTGATGAAACTGAGGCTAGGAGATGTTAAGTGTCCAGCTCAGCTGCTTGTCCTGAGTCACATGATCTAGGAGTGCTTTTAGAGGGGCTGGGGACAAAGATATCCTTGATCCAGCACCACAAGAGATGATTGTTAAATTCTTTGTGTGTGCATTTACACCTTTGAAATAGACATATGCTACAAATCAGGACTTGGGTCATTGTTTTGTTGATTGTCTAGACTTAAGATAGTGATGGAGAAAAGGCTAATAAAGCACATTAAACCTAAAAGTATGCCATGCATATAATTTTATTCCCCTTTAGAGTCAGTTGTTAAACATTTACTAAAATACCCCTGGTGGGAGCCACAATTTATTGAAGGAAGACACATTTCAACAGTTTGTCTGAAATAATGTCTTGACTAGGATTCTGGAGATTCCTGTCATAATCGTTGCTGCGATACTAACTCTGTTTACTTGTGACATAAAATGTGGTCAGAAGAGATGATCTCTCAGTTTCCCTCTAGTTCTAACAGTAAGAATGAATCTGTGAGATTTTGTCTGTTTGACTTAGCCTCTATTTTTGTAGAATGTGTCCTCCCTTCTTAGATTCTTCATTCTTCTCCTTTGGAAAGGAAATACCCAAATTAACTACCAAGGACATATGAAGGAAGACATTATCTGCATTGAGAAAAAGAATTAATAAATAGAAGTACATATAGCATAATTTTACACATTCACTTGAGCACACACATACATATTAATGATAGCTATCTCTAGGGTGGAAAAGGGGAAGGGAAAAAAAGAAATTCACATGATTTTTATGTATTTAAAAAGAATAGCAAGTTGTGCATAATAGATTTGCAATTTTGTGCGCAATCTTTTAAAAAAAATTCTGCTATGCTATGGAAATGCTTGTTTTATTTCATAAATTAAAAAAGAAAGTGAAAGCAATAATAGGTCATCTTCCAAGTCCCTCCCAGATCTGACATTCTGTGGGGATTTGGGAGAGGGCTATCAGTTTCATGTTCTCTTTCAGCCCCTCATCCAAAAGCATACATTAGTTGGCTGTGAAGGCTCCTACTCTCCACTTCCTCTAACCAATAATCACTTTTTTTTTTGGCTATCAAGTGAGAAGAAACAAGTGGGACCTTAGCACATAGTTATCAAACATTTTTAGTTAAAATCAGAATCCACCAAAAGGCATGTTGCTTGTGGAGGCAAATGGGATAGACGGGCTCCTAGCAGTGACCTTGTGGTGCCTCAGGATCTCTGTCTCCCTCCACTCTCCCCTCCTCCAAACCCCTGAGAGTCAGTGTCTGCCACATCCCTCACCACAAATGAGGTTGCCTTCCTTCTGCTCTCCTGGCTCAGGCGTGGTTAGTGGTGCTCCTGTCTAGGAGGTTAGTGCCTTTAGCAACATATTGGAAGCCTCCCCCTTGGTCTCTTCATATTTTTTGGATACAAGGGTAGGACTCAGGATGTCTGTCTATTCCCCTCACCTTTGCTATATGACTTTCTCACTTCCTTTTCTCGGTCATAAATTTCCTGAATATATTCCTCATGCTACATGGGTCATCACTGGAAATACTAGTGTGGCAGGGGATTAACTAACTCCATTCAGCATGCATGGAGATGGCTTTGATTTCCCCAGACAATTTCTGGGCACATGTGTAGCTCAGTGTTGAAAGGTTTGGTGCTTTATCATCGGGCAGCAAATCCTGTGTGGTTCATTGGTCCTTCCCTTGTCTTACAGCAGCGGGGGGCAAGGCTGAGTAGGTTTGAAAAAAAAAGACTTTCTGCCTCATTCTCTTCCTTTAACCCTTACATGGTAAGACATTCTCCCTCACTAGATTTTCTATGACAGTAGAAGTGAAACCATACCTTTTCCCCCAACCTTGGCAGCATAGTGGTTGTAGGCATGTGGTATCTCAAACAGATTTGTGGCTAGGTGCTACAAGCCTGGACTTTGGGATTCCCCATCTTCTTTTTCTGGTTTGTTCTTCTGTCTTGACCATAATGAATAAACGGAAATCCCAAGATGGAAACATGTAGCCTCAGAGGCAATCTTGTGCGTGTGAGAAGTGGGGAGATCTTGGGTCCTCTATGCTGGCTTCACTAAAGGATGTGCCCCACTATGGCACTGCAGTACTTCTTGGAGGTGAAAATGAGCCCAAACAAGCCCTGATCTGGTTTGCTAGAAGACATTGTTTAGATAGTGCTTAGCCAAGGTAAAATGCTGCCTGTAAAATTGCATTATGTCTTATTTCAACTATTAACCTTCCAGGAGAGGATGGTGGTAGTTTTAAGTTCCTGCTTCTTGCTTAAGGTTTTCTGGCAATGTAAGCTTGTGGGTTTTATGTGTATTAATCATTTCTTCTGTGTAGAGGAAATTAGTCATTATTCTATCCTGGATCTGCATTGTAGTATCCCTTTCTACTCCCCACCAAGGGGACACCCTTGACATAGGCCCAAAGCTAAATTCTAAATAATTCTCCCCTAGGACTCCAGAGTAGGAGGGTAAAGAGCCAGGGGATGAGCAAAAGAAAGAGAGAAACAAAACAACCTTCTTTTCAGTGGTCAGGCTCTCCCAGGACTAAACTTGATCCATATGCATTAGAAGAGAACTAAGAGGGACCTATTAACAATCATGACTTACATTTATAAGCATTTACTATAGACACTATACTAAGTGCTTTACAATTATTATCTTATTTGATCCTCACCTCAACCTTGGAAGGTGGAATGCTATCATTATCCTTACTTTATAGATGAGGAAACTGAGGCAAACATTAATTGACTTGCCCAGAGTCACATAGCTAGCAAATTTCTGAAACTGAATTTGAACTTGGGCCTTCCTGACTCCAGACCCAGTGCTCTATCCACTGTGCCATTCAGCTTCCCATAGTGGAGAGGGAGAGGGCCTAGAGCCCCCAGTTCCCTGGATCTGGCAATTTTTCCCATGTTTAGACTAGAAATGTGCTGTGGTGTATTTGAATCCATTCTGTATCTTTCATAGCTTAGATTTTCCAGAGATTGTAATGTTGTAAGATTCACAGCCACATAACATTACCAAATATTAGTGTTAAAATGATATTTTGGTTTTTAAAAACTGTTGGTAATCACTAAATAATGAATATAGTGAAAATAAGCATTCTCTACATCAGGAGTTCTTAACTTGAGATTCATGGTTTATTTTCTAAAATGTTTTTATAACTGTATTTCAGTATAGCTGATTTTCTTTGTAATCCTATGTATTTTGTTTTATACATTTTAAAATATTATTTTGAGAAGAAAGCCATTTTGGGAGATTTCCAAAGTGGTCCATGCCATAGAAAAGGTGAAGAACTGCTGTTCTATTCCTTTCAGAAGATGTGGTTTGCTGTGGAAAGTCCTATGTAAAAGCTTGTTTTCATTGGCCATTCTCATAAAGGTGTTACAGCAATAAGAAAGTAGATATGGCCAGCTAGTTACTGATGTCTTCTTGTTAGCCACCTTTATACAATGCATACGTCCCTTTCATATCATGGAGTTTGAGGTGGGGAACCCTTGTGATGTGGAAAATTCACATAAAAATTTTTGCCCCTCCCTTCATACCAGAAAAGAAGTCTGAATTATTATGATATTGACAGATAAAATATATTTATATTATACAATATTATATTATACAATAGTATAAATGCATATTTTATGCATTTCTGAGTTTCAAACCTTTTTCTGTGTCATATGATGGCCTTCATATGTCATCTGCTGCTTCTACAAAACTCCTGAAAAATTCCCATTTAATTTCCTATGCTTATTTTCACTATATTCATTATTTAGTGATTACCAACAGTTTTTAAAAACCAAAATATCATTTTAACACTAATATTTGATAATGTTATGTGGCTGTGAATCTTACAACATTACAATTTCTGGAAAATCTAAGCTATGAAAGATACAGAATGGATTCAAATACACCACAGCACATTTCTAGTCTAAACATGGGAAAAATTGCCGGATCCAGGGAACTGGGGGCTCTAGGCCCTCTCCCTCTCCACTATGGGAAGCTGAATGGCACAGTGGATAGAGCACTGGGTCTGGAGTCAGGAAGACCCAAGTTCAAATTCAGTTTCAGAAATTTGCTAGCTATGTGACTCTGGGCAAGTCAATTAATGTGATGGAGAAAGTTGTGATGTAGAAGGGATAACCATAATAGTTAGATTTTAGTGCTTCTCCCCTCCCCTGTTCCTTTAGCATGCTGCTGTTTCAGTTACATCTTGAAACGTATTCCTCAGCGACTTCAAACTTCAACTACTTCCATGTTCTTTATTATGAAAATGTTACTCATTTATATCATTTTGCCTTACCACATCAAACAACTAAATGCGTAGGTTATGATTTTCTTGATGATCCAGAGGTTAATATTCCTATGATCTTTAACTGGTATTCTTTTGGAGCTAGAGATGGTTTAGGCTATTTGAGTGAATTTGTACTAGCCACAGAACACATCTTGAAACTTTAATAAAATCACTATTAATTATCACTACTGATAAAAATAATAGTAACCAGCACTGATACAGGGCTTCAAGGTTTGTAAAGCATGTTGTGAATATTATTTCTTTTTATCCAAACAACAATAAAATTGTTCCCATTTTATGAGGTAATTGTGGCTAAGGAAATTAGGGTCATGCAACTAGTAAGCAACTGAGGAAGGATTTGAACTCAGGTCTTCTTGACTCCAGTGTTAGCACTTTCTCTACCATTCCATCTTGCTGCCTTGATGTCTTGAATTAATCCCTGGCAATCCAGTTTCCTGCCATTTTCCTTTTTATTTATAAAAACAGAGTAAAATGTTCATCTGAATCACTGTCTGGCCCCTGCCTTGTCCTAAATTTCATGCATGGGGGGCACTCAATAACATATAATACAATACAAACACAAGCTGAAGCAGCCTTCTCCAAAGTTGTTTTCCTGCTTTCAGTAAAATCAGAGGTAAAATTATTCTACATTTCAGACTTCCCACAAATTATTGAGATTGCCAGAAGAGACAGAGGAGCCACAGCTATGGTCTCATTTTTTTGTGGTAATTTACCTGCATTGCCTAAAATTTGGTCCCAACAGAGCACAGTATTTTTTGGACCTTGTGCAAACACCAAAGGGAAAAAACACAAGTTAAAAAGGTCTTATATAGAAGTTCAGTTTGGCCTAAGGAGATCCTATGAGGCTGGGTTTTGAGCATTTCACATGGTTACTACTGTTCTTAAAGGTGAGGTCTCATGACTGTTCCAGGAGGCAGTTAGGTGGTGCAGTGGATAGAGTTCTGGGCCTGGAGTCTGGAAGACCCGAGTTCAAATTTGACTTCAGACATGAGCTGGGTGACCCTGGGCAAGTCTGTCTTTAACATCTGTCTGCCTTGGTTTCCTCATTTGTAAAATGGGGATAATAATAGCACCTGCCTCCCAGGGTTGTTGTGAGAGTCAAATCTATAATATTTGAAAAAATGTTTAGCATAGTGCCTGGCAAATAGTAGGCGCTTAATAAATCCTTGCTCCCTTTCTTTTTCCCTTTCTCTTCTTATTCAATTGGAAGACATTTCTGTATGTCTTCTTATCCTTCTAAAATGATAACTCTTTGAGGACTGAGAGAATGTCTGATATAGCTCCTATAAGAATGTTTTTTATTGCCAATTTATCATTCATGAGCTGGGAATGCACTTGGGTTTGTTTTTCCTACAGTGGGCATGTATTTGCATT
The DNA here is from genome assembly GCF_028583685.1 of Petaurus breviceps papuanus. Taxonomy (NCBI): domain Eukaryota; kingdom Metazoa; phylum Chordata; class Mammalia; order Diprotodontia; family Petauridae; genus Petaurus; species Petaurus breviceps. Next base: position 41,404,303 of record NW_027186372.1, on the reverse strand, counting down.
GGGGCCTCCATATTTTCTCATTCTGTTTCCCTCAGGACCATTTTTTAGGCTTATGATTAAGATATGTGACCACGAAGCACAACAAAGATAACTGGTTCGTTTAGCGTTGGAGGTCAGCTTGCTTGTCCGTACTTGTTTGCATGTAGTCTGCCCCATTAGACTGTGAGCTCCTGGAGAGCAGGGTCTGTCTTTTGTCTTTCTTTGTGTCTCCTGCGCTCAGCACAGTGCCTAGAACAGGGTGGGCACTTAGTAAGTATTTACTGACTATTATTGATCATATACTTCAGAGTTGCAAGGACTTTGTTAGAGATAATTAAGTCATTTTACAAATGGGAAAATGGAGTCATCTGCCTGAGGTCAGAAGGGCAATAAGAAAGAGGCAAAGGCAGAACTCAAACCCAGGTCCTCACTCTCTATTTCCAGGTGCTACTCTAGCCAGCTGAACTAATCAAAAAGTCATGGCTTTAACATGACCTTAGAAATCACTGAGCACAAATTCCTAAGTAGGATTATAGAATCATAGATTTAGAGGAGTAAGCGACCTTAGAAATCTTCTAGTATCATTTTACAGATGAGAAAACCAAGAATTGTTTAATTAATCAATTAAATGACTTTGTTGTTATTGTTCAGTCATTTTGGTCACGTCCAACTCTTTGTGATCCCATTTGGGGATCTCTTGGCAAAAATACTGGAGTAGTTTGCCATTTTCTTCTCCCCAAGGAAACTGGGGCAAATAGGATTAAGTGACTTGCCTGGGGTCTGCGTGTTTGAGGCTGGATTTGAACTCAGGAAGATGAGTCTTTCTGACGCCAGGCCCAGCACTCTGTCCACTGTACCACCTAGCTGTCCCAGTGTCCAAGATTACACAAGTGGTAAGGAGGCTGAGTTGGGATTTGAACTCAGATCACCACACTTCAAATATAGTGCTGTTGCCATTATATCAAGCTACCCAAAGAAGTTAAATGACTCACATAGGGTCACAAAGGTAGTAATTTGTAGGACTAGAATTCAGACCTGGATCATCTGGCTTTCTCCATCATTTCATATTACTTCCAAACAACATAGTTCTGTGCACAGGGGGCCTCAGTAACCACTGGCCTCTCTGTAAAGCATCCAGTACAGGGTTGGGCACACTATGTGCCCTTAACAAAGGCTATAAATAAACAAACGCATTGACATTGGAATGCAGCTGTCCACAGAAATACAAAGACCACACTAGTAAGGTCATGGTAGCAGCCTGGGTAAGGAGCAGCCTTCTGAAGGCCAGGTCACTGAATTGCTCCTGCTGGTGACTTCTTCTTGTCTGAGCTTAGCTGGGGAATGGAGGCAGGTATATTTATTCAGTTATCTTTTCCCAGCTGGTGATTATGAAACAATCTGTTTGTTTCCAGAGCACAGATTGTTCTCACAAACAATTAAACCCCTCTGCACTGAACTGCTCTCTAAAGTGTTGTCCGTTCTGGAATATTCATGCTCATAGAGGCAAGGCTACATTTTTGAAAACACCAACCTCCTGGCTGTCCATGAGAGCCAAAAGGGGGGAAAAACCCCAAACCACATGCACGTGCACACAAGCACACACACACACACACACAGAAACCATATTCTTAGTCTGTGTCCACATTAAGGTGAGAGCGTTTCAAAGGATACTTAGTATGCTAGTATGTTCAATGTTTCATAATGCAGTTGTGGAGATAGGCTTTTTTTTTAACTTTTTGGAGGGGGGAAGGTAGGGCAATTGGGGTTAAGTGACTTGCTCAAGGTCACATGGCTAGGTTTGTGTTAAGTGTCTGAGGCAAGATTTGAACTCAGGTCCTCCTGACTCCAGGGCCGGCACTCTATTCACTGTGCCACCTAGCCTCCTGTAGGCTTTTTTCTTGAGCTGTTTGAGAAATGTCTCAAATTTCAAATGATAAAATAGATCAACAAATAGTTGGGAAAGAAGAGTGCTGGTAATGTCAAGCTTTTTTTTCTGTTAATACAGGTTAAAGGAAGTTGGGAAATAAAAATGACTTTTTTTTTTTGGCCACAACTGTTGTTATAGGGAATTCCTGATGTAGAAACCCAGTCTACCAATGCAGGTCAGCACCTGCTCTGCCATTGAGTTGAGTAGTCAGGGCGACCCTGAGAGGTTAAGTGACTTGCCATATAGTTAGCATGTATCAGAGATGGGAGTGAACCCAGGTCTTTTTAAATCTGAGTTCAGCTCTCTGAGATTTATTCCAACCTTTAGATCTCTGAAGTCAAAGGTCAATGATTGCCCCCCCCCACTCTCCCCCACACTGTTCCATTGTTGCCTCTTGCTTATGTGTCAGCTCAGAGAAATTATAGAAACTATACATTAATCCCCTGGTCTTAGAAGATCTCTTCAGGCCACCTCCAAGCAAGAAAGTTTAAGCAAATTCACATTAGATTGTGAGCTCTTTGAGAGAAGGAAATGTTTTTTTGGCCTTTGTGTCCTCAAGTGCTTGACACAATGCTTGGCACAGAGTAGGCCCTTAATAAATGCTTGTTGACTGACAAGCTAGGTCCCAATTAAGGAAAGATTCCTGGTTGAATGAGGAATTCTGCATTATTTAATAGCAGTCAGTTCTAGGAAATGGCTTAAAACTGACAGAATTTTAAGTCACAAAGTTCTGAAAAAAGAGTCTTCTTGAGAGGGTGTTGGATGAGTAGGTGGGAGGGGTGGGGGGAGTATGCCAAACACCCACAGTGGAAAGTGCTGAGAACATGTCTGAGGGATAGCAGGACTGAAAACTTTTTATATGCTGTAGAGGCCCAATCTCCTTTCCATACTGATTCTATACCATGACATCACACTTTTCCAGTCACAGGAAATCCAATGTGCTTGGTAACAGCATTTTTAAGAGATCCAAAGTAAACAAACCTGACCCTTCTTCCATCCTCTTGAGGCTGATGATCTATGAAGGAAAAACTAATTAATCCACATCCTATTGTCAGTCCAGACAAACTGAGGGAGATCCAGGAGAATGCATTTGGTTTTAGGAATAGATGGCTGCTCTCCTTAAAGGGTATATATGTTAGATGCAAGGGACATCTTTTTAAAGTCCAAAATGTGCATTTTCAGACGCTGTAGAGAGTGAAAGACTCCCTTTCATTTCCCTTCTTTTTTTAAAAAGAAAGATTAAAAATCAGTTAAAAAGCATTAAGCTTCTACTATGTGTCCAGCACTTACTAGCTCCTAGGGATACAAGGACAGGAAGGAAACAATCCCTGACCCCAAGAAGCTTCTATTTTACCGAGGGAGATAAACATATACATATATTAGTATATGCAAAAGTAAAGGAGAAAGTATTTGTAGCCTTATGTGTCTGCAGGGGGAGGTAACAGAAAAGGTTTCATGTAGGAGGTGGTGCTTGAGCTGAATTTTAAAGGAAATTTAGGATTCTATATGGCAGATGTGAGAATGAAATACATTCTAGGCATGGGGGCAGTGATGAAAAAATGGAAGTGTCACAGGCACTCTATATTATTTATTATCTTGCCTAATCAATAATTAAATCAGTTAAATGCAATTCTCAGGGCCACAGGGTCAGAGATTTATAGCTGGATGTGATCCCCTATCTATGGGCATATCCCAGGGCCCTTGGCTTTTTTTTGTTTCCTCTCTACATTCCTTCTTAGTGACTTCATCAGCTCCCTTGGGTTTCATTATCATCTCCATGCTGATGACTTTCATATTTCTATTTCAAAACCTAGTCTCTTTCCTGAGCTCTCATATCACTATTGGGCATTTTGAACTGGATGTTCCCTAGGCATGTCCATATCAGTATATCTAAAACTAAGCTCATTATCCTCCCCCCCCCATATAGTTCTCCCTACTTCACTCTACCCCTTATCTGAGTGTCCATATTCTTCCAAAAAGATCGCTGCTATCCTTCCAGTCATTCAGCTAATAAACTACATCAACTTTGAATCCTCTCTTGTAAATCACATATCAAACCCATTGCCAAATGTTGTCATCTCTACCCCTGAATCTTCCTCTTCACTCCACTCAGAGCTACGGGCGCCTTCCTCAACAATTACTTGAATGATCACAAAGCCTTTGAATTGGTCTCCCTTATTCAAATCTCTCCTCTCCTCAATCTAATTCATCCTAGCTATCAAAAGGATTTTCCCAAAGCACAAATCTGATCTTTTCACTCTGCTACTCATTAAACTCAAATGACTTCTTATTTCCTCTAGAATCTAAAACAAACTCCTCTGTTGCCATTCATATCCTGCCCCCAACCAAACTTTCCAGCCTCATTGGGCATCATTCTCCTTCATGCACTCTTCAGTTTAGGCAAACTGACCTTTCTGCTATTCCTCATTTATGGCACTCGACCTTTAAGTTTTTATACTGAATTCACTTTAAGTTTTTATACTGAATTCCCGTGCCCTAGCCTGGAAAGCACTTCCTCATTATCTTCATCTCTCCAAATTCCAGTATCATTCAAGGCTCAGTTCAGGTATTACCACCTCCATGACATCAATTGCTAGTGATCCCTGCCCCCAAATCACTTTGTATATATTTTTATATACCTATATATGTATGTTGTCTTGTCTGCCTAGATTTAAGCTCCTCAAGGACTGTTTCACTTTTTAAATTTTTTAAAAAATTTATTTTTATTATGAATTCATTTTTAGTTTTCAGCATTCATGTCGATTATGAATACTAAATATACCCTTCTTGTCAACCTTCCAGGCTGTCTTGGGCTGGAGATGTGTTTCACTCTGTCATTTTGTGGGTTCTGCAGCTCTAGGATTTGTTTAGAGTCATTTTACAGGTATTTGGAGAGGTTTGGGGGGATCTCAAGCAAGTCCCTGCTTTTACTTGGTCATCTTGGCTCTGTCCCCTGACTATTTCACTTTTGCCCATGTTCCTAATGCCTGTAATAGGGACATACAACAGGTGTTTAATAAATGCTTGTTGATTGATTATAGATGGAGAAATTGAAGTACAGAGAGGTGAAGTTTAGTAAATATTTATTAAGTGACTATTGCATACCTGACAAGGCATTGTGCTAAATAGTAGAGACACAAAGACAAAAAGGAAACAATTTCTGTCCTTGAGAAGTTCACAATTTATAACTGTCCTTTCAGGTAAAAGTTTGTAGAGGGATAATGATCAGTGTATACAGCCAATCTGCATAATGTATGAATGGTTTGAGTGAATGAAAAATCATTTTTTAAGCACTTACTATATACCAAGTATTATCCTAAGTGCTGGGGATACAAAAAGGGAAGTGAAGTAGCTAATAATCTAACATGCATGGGCAGCAGCTAAGTGATGTAGTGCCTAGAATGCTGGGCCTAGAATCAGGAAGACCTGAGTTCAAATCTGACCTGAGATACTTGCTAGTTGTGTGACCCTGGGCAAGTCACTTCATCCTGATTTTCTGTTTCCTCATCTGTAAAAATGATCTTGAGGAGGAAATGGCAAACCATTCCAATATCTTTGCCATGAAAACCCCAAACAGAGTCATGAAGAGTCAGATACTACTGAAAACCAACTAAACAACAGCAACCACTACCACAACTACAACAACAACATGCTTGGGGGAGTGGTGGCCAGGGAGGGGTAATTGCTCTGGTTTGTAAAGTCTCAAGGATGCTGGATAGAGCCATAGAGAAGTAGACTGACTCATCCTTATCAGGATCAGTGGTGGAATTGATTCGATTGTGGTTCTATATGATGTGTGTGTGTGTGTGTGTGTGTGTGGTAGGGCGAACAGGAGGTGTAGTGTATAGTAAGTGGCATAACAACTGGATTTGGTCCCACATATAATGGGCAGAGTCATAGAGTAGATAGCTTACTATGCTTGGAATCAAGAAGACCTGGGTTCGAATTCTGTCTCTGATACTATCATTGTGATGGAGGGCAAGTTATTTTTCTGCTCTAATTCTCAGTTTCCTCCTCTATAAAATAGGGATAATCATGCCTGGAATAATTACAGATTGTCACGTGGCTGAAGGGAGATCATGTACATAACATACTTGCAGTCTTTGATGTGAAATAGAAATCTCAGTTTTTCTTCTCTCTCTTTTTCTTAGAAAAGATGACTCTCTGGGAGGGGAAGAGGAAGGAATATATTGAGAAACAAAGATGCTATTAAAAAAGCAAAATCTTAAATTAAGAAAGAAGTGTCAGTTATTTTCTCTCTCAAAACCAACTGCTTGTTTGAAACTGTCTTCTCTTTACTGTACTTTGCCTGAGTTGACGCCTATATTAAACCATTTCAAATAAAGGATCAGTTCTGCATTTTTTTCTTAAGCTGGTTTCCTATTGATTTCCTGGGTGTGTTGGATGAAGTGGCTCCAGATCTCTGTTTTCTGGCTGAATTGAAGCACCAAACTGTCTGGTCACAAGGAAATGCTGCATCCAAATCTAACAGCTGGCAGGGCTGGTAGAGCTAAAGAAATATTTACAGAACTGTGCAAGCTCCACAGACTCATGTGTGTTCAGTGATCTTGCTCACAGTGAAAGGATTTCATATAATTTCTGAATAGTAAATATATTCGAAGTTCTTTTTTTTCCCTTAGGATAACAGGATCATATTACACATGTATAACCTATATCAAATTGCTTACTGTCTCAGGGAGGGGGAAGGTGAGGGAGAGAGAAAGAAAATTTACAACTTGAAATTTAAAAAAAAATGAATTCTCTTTACATGTAATTGAGAAAAAGAAAACATTATTAAAAAGATATCATAGATTTAGAGTTGGAAGGGACAGTGGTGTGCTAGTAAATGTTTAGCAATGGGCTCTCTGAAAAGAAAAAGACATGCTTTCTAGCTTAATCTGCATTATTAGCATTTTCTTGAATCCCTTTTGTTAAGTCTAGACAATCAACCAATCAAGCCCCAGTTTGTAGTGTTTTCTGATTTCCAAGGTAGAAATGCTCCCACTGAAAATTTAACAGACTTTGAGCTGATATATATATATATATATATATATATATACACACACACACACACATATTTATATGTTATATATATATCATACACACATATGGGGGGGGAGACAATGACAGAGACAGAGATGGAGAAAGAAGGTTTGAACTGGCTCCAAGATGCTACTGATTATGAAGCATTAAGTCTAACCCACTCATTTAACAGAGAAGGAAACTGAGACCCAATGACAAGCCCTCAGACTCACAGATAAATGGCAAGGCCAAGACTGGACCCAGGTCTATGATTCTAGCTGCAGTGCTCTTTTCATTGCAGTGTGTTTCCCTGGTTAGATATGATGATGATGATATTAGCTAACATTTTTTATAGCCCTCCAAGGTTTGCAAAGGTCTTTATATATGTTGCAATAGTAATAGTTAACATTTATGTAGTGCTTACTATATGCCAGGCACTGTGCTAAATGCTTTACAGTTATTATCTAATTTTATTCTCACAACCACCCTGGGAGGAAGGTGCTATTATTATCACCATTTTACAGATGAGAAAAGTGAGGCAAACAGAGGGGTGAAGTGACTTGTTCAGGGTCACACAGCAGCTCAGTGTCTCTCAGGGTTTCCTGACTCTACCTCCTGCACTCTATCCATTGTGCTGCCTAGTTGCCCCTAAGGATTTCTCTCCTCTGGGTTGAATAAGTGAATAAACAGCATAGCCGGATGAAATATGGTCCCTCACCTGCAGGCACTTGTTTCCTCTTCCTGGCTGGCTACAGAAATCTCTGGTTCAGATCTGCTTTGCCCTTCTTCAATCATTGTCCTTTGCTGTAACATCCAATCGTGTCCTCTCCTCCAATTTCAGTTGCAAAGTATAGAAACCCGAACCTTATCCCCTTTTTTCACTGGGCTTGGCAGGAGAAGCAGCCCTGGGTGTTACCTTCCCCCTCCTTTGCTCTTCTCTACACATGGTCTCTCTCTAAAGTTCAAAGTCATGGTAGGGGGTGGGGTGGATTTCAGGGCCTGCATTCTGTCTAACTGCAAGACCTCCAATTCTTGCTGACTTCTGGAAGAGTTGCTACATATGAAGTAAACATTTCATCTTTTCAAGATTAAATAAAATGAGAGTATTATGAACACACTCATAAATGATCATATGTCTAGAACAAAAGTCATTTATCTTTCTTTCTAAACCCAATCTTCTTGCCAACTCCCCTTTTTCTGTTCTGTATGCCACCTTCCTTTCAGCAACTCTGGTTCATAATATCTATGTCATCCTCTACTTTTTACTTTCATTAATACCCCATATCTAACCATTTGTTAAATCTTATTGATTTAATTTAATCATGTAGCTACCACTTCTCTCTATGCATACTACAACCTTCAGAGTCTCCAGGGGTGGAGCCTTGAGGCCACATATAGCCTTCTAGGTCCTCGGGTGCAGCCTTTTAACTGAGTCCAAGTCTTACAGAACAAATCCTTTTATTAAAAGGAGTCTGGATTCAATCAAAGGACTGCACTTAAGGACCAAGGGAGCCACATGTGGCCTTGAAGCCATAAGTTCCCCACCCCTGGCTCTAGGCCCTCATTTGCTTTCTCTTGGATTATAGCAATAGATTCTTACATACCTGGTCTTCATGAATTCAGTCTGTCTGCTATTGAATCCCATCCCTTATACAACTACTAAATTGATGATCTGACCTTTTCACTCCTTTGGTATTCAAAACCTTTCATAACCTTGCCCCTGTCCCACTTTTCCAGCCTTCTTATAATTTATGCCTTTCCTTATACTCTTTGATCCAGTGATACTTTCTTCTTTGTTCCTCAAACAAGACAGCTCTCAGCTCTGGGCATTTTCTCTGGCTGTCCCATATTCCTGGAAGCCTCTCCCTCATCTCTGCCCACCCCTCCATCCCTTAGCTTCCAGATTTCCTTCAAGTTCCAGATAAAATCCTCTCATCTGTCCAAAAATTTTCCCAATCCTTATTAATTCTATTGAAAAAATATGATGGAAAATATAGTTTGGGTGAAGAAATAAAAAATGCTGGGGGCTTATAGACAACTCAGAAATTATATGCCCATACATCATAAATACTTTTTTGTTTGTTTTACTTATATTTTGGGTTTTCTTAGCCACTGTCACTATATAGTAGCCCCAAGCCACCTCACTCCTTGATTATATTCTACCTCTAACAAAGAAAAGCACTGAAGCAGAGTTGAACAAATACAACATTTCACCTCCATGGCCATGTGTGTGCTAGTAAAACATTTATCAGGTGGCTCTTCAGGAAAAAAAAAGACAGGACATGCTTTTAAGTTTATTCTGCATTATTAGCACCTTGTGATTGTATAATCACAATAATTGGGAAGAGGATAATTTATTCATCATTGGTCCTCTAGAGTTAAAATTGACAATTACTCAGTATCACATGTACTTTATTCAAGTAGGGAGTGATAAGGCTTTGGTCATGGCAATCATTAAATAGCATAAAAAAAATGAAAATGTCTAAGATTCTTCTGTTTACTCATGACCTTCCAGCCTTCCAGCTCTCCCCCTGATTTATTCCTCCTAAAATATCCTCCTTGCCCTGACTACAACCTCCAAGTACTGTACCCAGTTGTTGATTGGATAGGGGGCAAATTCATGTTAACTAAACTCAAAAAGCTCTTCCCTGATGCTCAACAAGCCTTTTATTATTCCCTCATAGTTCAATCATGGTGCCCCAGGTGATCATTGAAAACCTTCTCCTTTCTCTTTCAGCCCCTACAGCAACTCCCTAAGCTCCTCTCTCAGCAGATGATGTCACCTCCTATTTTACTAAATACTGAGGCCATACGCTATGAGCTTCCTTACTTTTCTTACTCAATCCCCCTCTCCCCCATCTAGGTCTTAACTCATCGAGTTTTCCTTTACTCTAATATCTGAAAAGAAAGAGGCCTTTCTCCTCAATGCACTCTATCCCCCTAAGTAGCTTGTCTTATCAATCATTCCTGTTTCACATAGCTGCTAGTTCTTTTCCCCCAAATCATCTGGCATCTATTTCTATCTATTACATATAATATATTCTGTATTATGAATATAAGTGCAAGACTATATGTACATATAGATTTATAAATATACGTGTGTATATGGATACATATATGTGTGTATATACACTTACCCCATCTCCCCACTCCCTTGCTGAACTCAAAGCTGTTTTTACTTTTACATTTGATTCTCCAACACTTAGCACAGCACCTTGTACATAGTAGGAGCTTAATAAATTTAACTGTTCAATTGATTCACTTTTTACCTGACCTATTATCTATTTCCTTGATGCCTAGACACATGCCCTGGTCTCCTTCATCCTTAAATCAGGAAAATTACCTACATTTCTCACAGTGTTCCTATTTCTACTGTATCCAAGAGAGTCATCATCCCATATGATAAAGTGAAGAAAGAAGAAACCAAAAATATAAAAAAAATGTCTGATTTTATATGGCATATCCTATACCCATGATCCCCACTTCTGCAAAGGAGTGGGAGGGACTTGTTTTCTTATGGTTTTTCTTTGGAGTTAAGTTTGATTCTTGTAGTTTTAAAGTATTTGGTTCAGAAAATGTCATTGTTGGTCTTTCCATCTGCATTGTATAGTCACATAGATTATTACCCTGGTTCTACTTCACTTTGCATTAGTTTTTATTGTTAAGTCATTTCAGTTGTGTTCAACTCTTCATGACCCCATTTGGGGTTTTCTTGGCAAAGATACTGGAGTGGTTTGCTATTTCCTTCTACTACACCACCCAGCTGCCCTTGCATTAGTAGTTCATATAAATAACTGTATACTTTTCTGTATTCATGATGTTTAACATTTCTTCCAGTTTAATAATATTTCATCACATTCATGTATCACATTTTGGTTAGCCATTCTTCAAATCAATGAAAATCTACTTTCTGGTTCTGTGCTTTTATAGATAGTGATACTATAAATATTTTGGAGCATATGGAGCCTTCTTTTTGGTTATTGATCTTCTTGGGTATATACCTGGAATCTCAATGTTAAAAGATATGAACATTTTTGTCACTTTCTTTGCCCCATTTATCTTTCCAGAGGAGTTCTACTGATTTACATCTCTAACAATAATGCATCAGTGAGTCAATCTTTCTAAACTCCTTTTATATTAACTATTCTCATCTTTTGTTAATTTCAATAATTTGCTAGCTCTGATGTGAAACCTCAGAATTGTTTTTAATTGTATTTCTAATATTTTTAGTGACTTTAAAATTTTTTCTTTGAGTAATATTTGTTCATATCCTTGATCACTTATCGTTTAGGGAATGATTTTTGGTCATAAATTCACACACTTATATATGCACACATATATGTATGTATATGTTTCTGTTAGGTGTCTATGTATTTTGGAGAGCAAACACTTATCAGAGATATTTGATGAAAATACATTTTCCTATTAAATCACTTCTATTCTTATCCTAATATATTAATTTTATTTAGGAAAAACATTTTAAATTTTCTGTGATCTTGATTAGCTATTTTTATTTTTTTAAATAAATTACTCTATCCCTTGTATGTTTAAGAATTCATCTCTTACTCAAAGCTATGAAAGATAAATGATTTACTCCTTTCTACTTTTGGTATGGTATATATTATTCAGGTCATATATTTATTGTGAATTTGTTGTTTGATATGGTGGAAGATGTTTGTCTGAACCCAATTTCTTCCAGTTTACTTGGTTGTGCTTATCAGAGAGAGAATTGTTTCTTAGGAAATATACATTTTGAAGTTTTTCTGACAATGAGTTATTGATCTACTGTATTAGAACATAAGCTCCTTTCAATTAAGGATTATTTCATCTATGGTATTTGATCTCTGGTGCCTAATTCCTGGAACTAAGTATTAGCTGAATAGATACTCATCAATTTCAATTATTTGTGATTCTTCCTTTGCTAATTGGTTCCATTGATTCTCTTTTTATATTATAACCAAACTATATTTCTATATTATATACCAAAAGATTACAAATATTTTACCAGCACTTATTATCTTACCATACATCATTTAAATAAAGCAGTAAAATGCTTCATCTAGCTACCTTAACTTACTGAAAGTATGACTCCATTCATTATTCAATCATTAGCTTTAGATGAAGTATAGAAAAAGTCTTTGATTAATTGGAGTGACATTGCAAAATAAGAGTATTTAAAATGACTGGGGAAACTTGCCAATGTCCTGTGGGACCTTGATGAGGTTCTCAAATGAGGGAGCTAGTACACAACCAAAGATTTGATCAGAGAGAGGTGAGAGTATTGTGGCTAAGCTCAAAAGATGGAACTGATTTGGGGGAAGGAGCTGAGCCTCAAACCTCAGTCTTAGTTTCCTCCTAACCTCTTGACCAGAATAGAGAGACCCTCTCCTTGAGAAAGAGAGAGGCCAAGGATCCCAGTTATAGAGTGTACTTTGTAAAGTTGACTCACAAATATTTTATGTATTTTCTAGTTATTTTGAATGGAACTGCTTCCTAGATTTTGTTATTATTAATACCAAAGCCTGCAACTTTATTGAAGCTATTAATTTTCTTAATTCATTTCTTTGCTCATTCCCCAGGGAAGTCATGTACTGAATCAAGACATTTATCCTATTTAGTTGTTTTTTAGTCATGTCTGACTCAGGGTCACACAGCTAGTTAAGTGTCTGAGGCTAAATTTGAACCACATTTGAAAATGAGTCTTTCTGACTCCAGAACTGGCACTCTATTCACTATACCAACTGACTGTAGGATTTTATTATTTATAGAGCACTTTATTATTTATTTACAGAGCACTTTATGTATTTTCTTTCACTTCGTCCTCAGAACAAGACTTTGAGAAAGATACTATTATAATACCCATTTCAAAACGAGGAAAAAAAATGAGTTCTGAGAGAAGATAAATGACTTTTTAAGAGTCACACAGTTAAAATACATAACTCAGCTCTACCTTGAGGTCCACCACTTTATCTCTTAGAAAAAGAGACCATTGGAAAAGGTTTTAATGTCTCTCATTGACTATAATGCTAACTTTTGGTTTTATATACTTTTATCACATTCAAAATGATTCTTCTAAGGTTTTATTCTGTAGGGTTTTTAGCATAAATGAGTGCTGTGCTTTGTCAAAGTTTTTTAAAAATTGCAATTATTAATATAATAATGTGGTTTGGATATTTTTGTCTTTAATATGATTATTTATTAATATTATTATTTACATTCCTTGTATAAATCCAACTTGATCATAGTGAATGATTATTTTTTTCATAAGTTGCTGTAGTCTTTTTGAGATTTTAACTTCTCTTTGTTAAAAGTGCCAATGCAAACCTTTTCTTTCCTCTTAAATCTTTCTCTATTTGATACGTTGAAACCTAATTCTTTAAAATTGTGTCACCTCCAGGACAAATTTCTTGTTTTTGAATTTGATTAAATTTAGCTTAGCATCAGGGGCGGCCAGGTAGCACAGCGAGTAAGAGCACCGGCTCCAGTGTTGAGAAGACCTGGAGATCGAATCCCAGGCTCAGACACTTAGCACCCACCCAGAAACACCTGGCCGTGTAACCTTGAGCAAGTTACTTAACCCCAATTGCTTAGGGGTGGCCAGGTGGCTCAGTGAGTAAGAGCACCGGTTCCAGTGTCAGGATGACCTGGATCAAATCCCGGGCAAATACTCAACACCACACCCAGAAATAACTGGCCGTGTAACCTTGAGCAAGTTACTTAACCCTGATTGCTTAAAAAAAAAAAGTTTAGCTTAGCATCATTGCTACTTATTCATAAAGCACATTGGTAGTATATTGGATAAAGAAGAGATAAAATAGAAATGTAATAGTTTCATTGTCATCACTGATGAGAATAGGTAAGTATAGAACCATCAGCAGATCTATTTCCTTTCTAATCTATTTGTTTTCCTTCCTGATTTTATCTGCAAATGCATATGGGATAGCTGCACACACACACACACACATTTAGTGCACATATATAATCCATTTACTTTTATATTTGCTGAAGAGTGCAATGAAAAAGCGAAATCAGACTTAACACTCATCAATGCATACAATCACTCTGTATTAATTGACAATGTGCAATTATCTATTTAGCAATAAAAGCATTTTTTTTTTGTTTGTTTTAAGCAATCGGGGTTAAGTAACTTGCTCAAGGTTACAGGGCCAGTTATTTCTGGGTGTGGTGCTGAGTGTCTGAGCCCGGGATTCGATCTCCAGGTCGTCCCAACACTGGAGCCAGTGCTCTTACTCGCTGAGCCACCGGGCCGCCCCTAATAAAAGCATTTTTTGCATTTAAGAACAAGCTACCAACCACATTTCTAAAATAAATCAACTGATCATTAGGCCCTTCAGTAGATTTTTATTGTTCTGGGTAAAAGCATTTACAAGCTACATATAAATTCTGTTCGGTGATTGATCTTATGAGTTTATGATGAAATGAAACTATCAATAAAGCTTTAGTTTCCTAGCATCCTTAACAAGCATTTATCAGCTGTTTAACAAATTTGGGAAACACATATTCATTAGTAGTTGTTTATCACATTTGGGGGGATACACATTAGTACCAAACTATACATGAGTTATTATTTCATTAAAAAAATTTGAAATGAAATGGGATTGTTCATGTTAAGTTAACATTATTATCAAGTTAGTAATTATTAGATTAACATAATTAATCCTATGACAGCTGGCTCTCACATCAAGATATTAGCAATCTGGTTTTCTCTTTAACTGCTTTTAGCTGTTCTTAAAATTAATACTCCTCACAATTTTCTATTATTATCTTCTGTGATATTTTCCAAATGAGCTTATATTATAATGTGGTGCTGTCTTGACTACTATGTCCCAATGCCTGGCAAAATAAATAAAATATTTGCTAGCTGAGGTGGTTTCTGGACTCTTTTGGCTTCGTTAGTGCAGTGACTGGTTTGTATCTGTTTAATGTCATTTTTCTTTTTTAATTGTTTTTGGCCCCTACTAGAATCAAGACAAGTATGAGTTATAGGAACTTTAAAATTTTGTTTGCTTCTTGAATTTGTAAAGTTACGCATTTGGGGATGAGTGTAATATCCGGAGGTACCAAATATTAGAGGTTTGGACCCTCTCAAAGAATTATTTATATTGGTAGTGCCAAAGCACTATATCCATCAAGCAATCAAAGACCATGCCTAACACACAAATGCTGAAGCTTTTCTAAATCACCAGAAAGCTAGCTAGAAGGGAGAGATATGGTTAACACACCTAAAAGGAATCCTGGTTTGATTTGCTTGGATAGCAGAGGGGAAGCATGTGAAGACGTTATTAGAGGAATCATTGATAAGTCTGAAGATTTCCCTAATAAACCTAATGAGATTATAGGGAATGAGCCATCATTTGGATGGAACTGAATGGGACTTCCTCATGAAATGGAAGTATGCTCACTGGTATTCTGATTGAATGTTAAAGACTGGCCGACTCACTCCTGTGCTCTATAAAAGTAAGATGAGACATTTCATACCTTTCCCACTCTTTCTTGACCTTTATTGTTCCCCCTTCATCTTTTCCCTTGTCCCTTCTTCCCAAGTTCAGGAAGGGAGGGGAGAGGTGATTTCTCTCTCTTTACTCCCATACCTATTCTTCCCACTCTTTTCACCTCTCCCCATCCTTCCTCTCTCCCCATTCCCACTGTAGCACACAAGCTTTACATAAACTTTCTATAGAAGCAGATAGAGGTGGTAGACATGTTCAGGCATGTGGTCTGAGAGGTAGTTCATAGATACTGTTCTTGAACACCAGATATTTGGAGATTTCTTCATTTAACTGCTCCTCAGAGAGAAAAATGGATAGTTCACCTTTTTCCTGCACAGTGTCATACTTGAAGACCAGATCCAGCCAGTTATTTGGATACTCATAATCTTATGTAAAGGGATTTGCTTTTTTCATCAACCTCTAAAATATGTTTACCTTCCCAGAAGAATTTCAACTTATAAGGTCGTACTAAAAGTCTTGGGCATACCGTAAGACTCTGTGGTGAAGATTGACTCATTAGATTGACAAAGAATTAGCCAATTACAGTTCTCTTCTGGGGGAAAATCTAATGGTTTATTCAACTCCTTTGCATTCTTATATCTGTTCATAGGCTCATGCGAGTCTTTTGTATATTTCTTTCATGAGTCTACGTATATTGTGTGTGGGGCAAAATAAAATCTCCTCCAGGTCCAATACCTATCAAGTATCTGTGTGGGAGTTTGGGATCCATTTATCCACATTTTAAAGAAACTGACACTCAAGTTTTATACTTAAGCTTTATTTTGGAGACATCCCTGGAATAAAATTTCAGATTGGGGCAATGAGCCAAGAAGAGAAACTGGCCCTTTGAGGCAAAGCCCCCACAGTCAAATTCAATTAGTGTGAGGCAGTCTTGGGGAGGGGGGCCCTTTTGGAGTTGATAGCATATTTAACCACGTATGTAACCAAAATGTAATTGCATCAGCTCTTTAGTCTTCTAAATCATTTTGAGCTTTGCCCTTACCAGTTGATAACATGACTGCACATAACTGATTCTGACATGATGAATTAGTCAGGAACTGGTTATTGTATCTTTTTATGCAGGGCAATGCAACAAACATTAAAACTCAAGAAACATTTATTAGATATACATATGAGGTACTGTGTTAAGTGCTAGAGATACAAAAACAAAAATAAAAGTCTCTGTCCTCGAGGAACTTACTTCCTATTTAGGGATAAAAGACATTAACTGTTAAGTAAACACAAAGTAATTTGAAGATTGAGAGAGCATTGAACAAATAGTAGATGGGTGCTCCCTGAATCATAAAGGACGATAAGGATTTTAAGAGACATCAAAGAAAGAAAAATATATTCCTGGCATGAGGAATACCTGATGTGAATGTACAGAGGCAGGAGACTGAAGGATGGTCTCAGGGAACAGCTAGTTTTCCAAACTGAATGTAAGAAGTGTGGAAGGAATAAACATTTACTATGTGCCAGAAACTGTGTAAGCACTTTTTAAATATTTCTGATTCAATTGTCACAACAACTCTGGGAGGTAGGTGCTATTATTAATCCCATGTTACAGATGAGGAAACTGAGGCAGACAGAGATTAAGTAACTTGTCTAGGATCACCCAGCTAGGAAGAGACTGAGGTCACATTTGAACTCAGATTTTCCTGACTGCAGGCCCAGCACTCTGTTCATTGTGTCACCTAGCTGTCCATGTAAGATAAAGTATGAGGATTATTATAAAAGATATATAGGAACCAGAATGTAGAGGGGCTAAGGAGCTAGGCTTGCAAACTGTCCTCTTAATGTGCAAGTTTAATTATTTCACTTGAAAATCTGCTCCAAAATCTTTTGTGGCTTGTCTTTGTCTACCAAATTAGCCTGGCATTCAAGGCCCTCCACAATCTTGGTATTCTAGGTTTATTTCATGTTACTTATCTTCATACATTGTACATTCCAATGAAACAGAACCATTCTATTCCTTGGTCTCATTAAATCCTCATGAATTTGCACAGAATATTCCCCATGCCTGAAGGGCATCACTATATCTCACCTGTCTCTATTGAAAATTTCCTCCTTCTTCCAGGAGCAGTTTGACTACATTATTTTGATTCTCAAAATAACCCTGTGAGGTAGGTGCTATTATTATTTCTGTTGTGCAGATGCAGAAACTGAATTTTAGAAAGGCTAAGTCAAACATCGCATAGCTAAAATATCTTTGAGGTATGCTTTGAACCCAGGTACTACTAGTACAATGTCTTACAAATAGAAGGAGTTTCATAAATGTTGAACTGCTTATGAAGCCAGATTTTTTTGGTATTTGAGGTTGGTTAGTGTTGATGAACTGTATGCTACCCACCATTTCCCCCCCATTATTATGAGTTCTGTTCTTGGTGGGGATGTAAAGGGATATGTTCGAAAGTGTAAGCGACATAAAAGCAAAAGCAAATATATCAACATGGATTTTTTAAAAAAGTGTGTTGACTTGAATTGAACCATGAAAATGCCTCTGGACAGATGTATAACCAGATCGACTCTGATTATTGTTGAACTGGTTTTAAAAACCAGTCAGTTCAGTTAAAAAAGGGGGGACCTGCCTGACATTTTGGCTGATTTCAAGTAATGTCTTGCCCATTACCATGAATAGTTGTAAAATAAACAGGTAACCAATTGCTAGAGAGAGCAGAGAATGGCTCCTCTAAGGGCCTTTGGCCCTCTAGGAAGCCTTCCATGACCAGTCCAGTTCACAATATTCTTTTTCAAAGTCCTAGAGCACTTATTATGTTAAACATCCCAAACGTGTCTATGTGTCTTTTATACATATTATTTTGAGTGCTAGCCCTGGGGTCAGGAAGACTTGAGTTCACATCAGGTCTCAGACACTTACTAGCTGTGTGAAAAACAAATCACATAACCTCCATTGGCTTCAGTGTCCTTAACTACAAAGTGGGGATGATATCAGCACGTACTTTCCAGTGTTGTGAGGTTCAAATGGGATAATATTTGTAAAGCATATAGTAGACTATATATATATGTATATGTGTATATGTATATTCTTATTCTTTTCCTCTTACCTTTTCCATTTTCTTCCCTTCCTCATGTGGGCATCTTTTTGGTCCCCAACCAGATTGAAAGTTTGATGATGGGGCAGAAGGTTGATTCCTACTTCTCTTTATGCCCTATAATATGTAACATTACTGTAATGCGAATGTAAATTTTAAAGATCTTCCCTGCCCCTAGGCTAAAGTGCACCAGAAGCCTGGGGAGGGAGGCTTGTTTTTCAGTAGATACTTTTTGATTGACCAGTGGGTCAATAAGGTTGTTACATTCTTTGAGCCAGGAGAAGGCTATATAAGCCCTGATGTGTAGCTTTGTTTTGGGACTCACTTTGAGAAGTGTTCTGTGATTTGATCTGAATTCTGGGAAGCCGTTGTTGAGAGTCCCCCGGCTTTGAAAAACCCAGATGTGGAAACCCAGATGTTGACTGGGTATGGATGTAATGGTTGGACAGTTTGGAAAGCTGTCTACTTGATCTGTTAATGTCTTGATAATTCTGTCTGTATATTTTGAAGTTTGGGGTGCTGACCTTTTTCCCCTGAACAAGGTAAACGATATATGTCTGACTGATTAAAGTAAGCTTGTTAACCCATTTTGAGTTGCTTTCCTTTAACAAAGCAGATCCAAGAACCTGTATGGGCAGCAAACCCTGAGGATGAGCTTGGGGTGCTTGCTGCTTCAATTACTCTGAGGCTCATCATAGGTGATAATGAATATTTACTCTCTTTTATTCAGTTGTTTCTATCATTTAGGATTATAGTTTTAGAGTGAAATACCACCTTCTGCAGGAGGTCTTTCGTGGTGTTCTCTTCTTCCCCTCTGAATCTTCCATTTGGTTTTCCTTCCACTTACACTATGTCTATCTATCTCTATCTTATATGTGCAGTTATTTCCATAACTTATCAGAATGTAAGACCCTTGAGGCTAGGGTCCATTATCGTGTCTAACTTTGTCTCCCCAGATTAGCACAGTTTCTAGCACACAAGTTTTTAATTCTTGTGAACTGATGGATATTATTGATCTTTATCCTTTTACAACTGAGGGAACTGAGTCTTCCAGAGGGGCAGTGCCTTGCTCAAGGGCATATAGCTAGCTGTTGAGAAGCAGAGCTGAAACTTGAACCCACATCCTCAGGCTCCAAATTCAGTCATCTTTCAACTACATGGCACTTTGTCCTGAGAATGGAAACTATGTCTCCCGAGATCAAAACCCAAAGAACCAGATATGAAGTAGAATTCTGGAAATTCTGTTAACTGTTTGGTTGACTCCATATACAGCAGCTGACATGCTTGAATGATTCCTTTGATTTGCTGAATCAATTGGGTGTTTTGATGCCATATAGACACAGACTTCAGAAGATGTCCAATCTCTCTTTCTGGTCTCAGAGTCATTTAATATGACAAGACAGCTTCCAGGATCCCATCCCTAATGAGAGCAGCTTGAGGTGAATGGATGTGTTTCACTGTTTTCTATCCAATGTAGGACTTTGGGTCTGGAATTTGGTTTGAGAGAGATGAGTAAAAACTTTTCTCTTAACGTGTCTCACCCAGGCCAAAAAGAACGTCAACACACCGAAGAATAAAGCTTCATCTGCACTTATTTGCCCTTAGCAGAGGTGTTGGTTTTTATAATCCTCCGGCTTCATATGTTGCTTTAGGTGAGAATAATAGTGATTAATTTCACTCCCTGTTGGCATCTACCAGAGGACTGACTGATGGACTTTGCAGGATTCTTGAGAGGTCTTGTTTCCCTTTGAGCCAAAGGAGAAATGTTAATTTTGGATTGTTGGATCATTTTATAGCCTTGGAGTCACCTCCTCATTAGAGGTGCTGATGTGGGTAAAGCTTGCCCTATCTTATTCAGAGAGTATAGTTGTTCAAAGCAACTGGAGATTTTCTACAAAAGAGATGTCATTTCTCCAAGATTCTGTGCTACTACACCTGGAAATAAATGAGGCTGCTACTGGTTTTGCCTGATCTTGTATCTTGATAACCTTTACTTCTGTTATTTAGTTTTATTTTCTTTGTAGCTTTCCAAAGATACTAAGTATAGTATCTAGACATTGGTCTATTTTGGGAATCGCAGGCTTTAGATGGAAATCCTTTCCATCCCTCCTGCTCACTGACTTACATTTTTATGTCTTTCAGTGACTATTTCTGGGACCCCCAAAGTGCATCTTTTATAAAGCTTAGAAAGTTGACTCATTTGTTTCTTCTATAGAATGTGACAACTTCTGCCTTCACACCATTGACCTGTCTAGGTTTGTGCCTAGAATACACTGCTTCCTAAACCTTGACCTCCAAGGATACTTAGCATCCTTTAACAGTCTAAACAAGTCCTACTTCTTATATGAGGCCTTTCCTGGTACACTGATTGTTAATGGCTTTTCTCTCTCTTCCACCTATATTCATTTGTTTTTATTCAATGTATATTTTGAATTGACTAATCTGTGTACCGGTTGTTTTTTCTCAAATAGAATGTAAGCTCCTTGAGGGAAGGGACTGGTTCATTCCCCCCCCCATTTTATTTTTAGTATATAGTAGGTACTTAATGAATGCCTGTTGAATAATGAACCTCTTCAGGATTCATAGAAATATCGTCAACAACAATTATATCATAAATCATATGTAATTAGGCTTTGTACACTCCCAAATTACCAAACATGGAGGCACCCATGTGGGAGAGAGCAAGGACCTGCTTCTGGGAGAAGATATTCTGCATTCCCCTATCCTGTGGGTGGAAGTAGCCTCTTTGTATTGGCTACATAATCAGAATAGGCTACATCTTCAAAATGACTAGATTGGAATATCCTCACTCTCCCTCCCTCCCGTACCCTAAGGGTGAAGGTTTTCTTCATCCATGGCTTAGGTGTCATGAATGACATGGAACAAAGGTTTTCTTTTCCCCATCCCATTTTTAGGCCCCAGAATTGTATAGGGGCTCTGTTTTGATTTGTTTTATTTTTCCTTTTCAGTTCTAGGTATGGGCAATGGAATTCCCTGACCAAAATGGAGCCATGGTAAACTTGGAAGCCAGATGTTATAGTTAGTAAACCTAGCAAGAAAGCTTTGAGAAGCCAATATACTTGGGACTTGAGCCCAAGGGCAGGGATTATATGCCTAGGCATTGGAGGAATGTTTGCATATGTTCTTATACATTTGAAATAAATTGTTGTTGTTTAGTCATTCAATCATTTCCCACTCTTACTGACCCCATGGACCAGAGCATGCCAGGACTTTTTGTTGTTCTCCTTTAATACCATCCGTGGGGTTTTTTTGGAAAAGATACTGGAGTGGTTTGCCATTTCCTTCTCCAGTGGATCACCCTTTGTCAGAACTCTCCACTATAACCTGTTTGTCTTGGGTAACCCTGCATGACATAGCTCATAGTTTCATTGAGCCACAGAAATCTCTCCACCATGACAAAGCAGTGATCCAGAAGGGGTTGGAATAAATATTCCTCTGCAAAAGCTAATTTGAATGTGAAGTGGTTAAAAGGAATTGGGGTATAGGGGACTCCTACAATTGGGAGAATGCCACTGGTGGAGCCTAAACCCAATGGTAGAGACTAGATATACCCTCTAGTATCTTACAGATACTAGAGAATCCTATGGGGAAGAATGAAATATAACCTGACCTTTAATCACTGTTACATATATTTAGCTAGAGTAGTGTGGCTCAGTGGAAAGAGGGGTCTTGGAGAATCAGGAGAGCTAAGTTTGAGATCTGATTATAACACCTACTATGTGACCTGCGGTAAGTGAGTCACATCCTCTCTGTGTCTCTGTATACACATTCCTCATCTGTAACACAGGAATACTAGTACACAGACTATTAGGATCCCATTGTTTCAAACAGGTACTAACCTGTTGATCTGACTAGATTGTAAACCTCTCGAGGACAGAAAATGTGTCTCACATTTCTTTTTATAGGCTTAGAAGAGTTAGGGACATTAGTGATGCTCAGTAAACCCTTGTTGAGTGATATGTGTGGTAGGAGAAAGAAGGTAAGAGGTATGCTACAGATTAAGTTACCAGTCCAGTTTGATTTCTTAGGTGTGTGTTTCTTTGAATTTTGGCACATTGCTATCATTTTTCCTTTTTCAAACAGCTGATAACAGTTTGATTATTTAGTCTTTGAAAGGTTCCAATTATGGTTTGGCTCCATTTTTGAAGGCTAGTGGTGGAAAGTCAGAGTGATGTTATCAGCGAATGTTTTTGAGGAGTAATGCAATAATAAGGTTGTTGCTTTTGAATGGGCAGTCCTATGTTTTAGAAATAACTGGGACAATATTTTGATGACTTATCATTTCTTCTAAGCCAGGTAAAAGTCACACAAAGGGTTTGGTCACTTTCAGTGTTTGGATGCCCAGTGTTCTTGTTTGTCTTAGGGTCATCATTAAATTATAGCTGTTTGGCCCCTTTAAGGTTATCTGGTGGTATCAGAGGCACCATTGGATGAGTCTAAGAAGCCTTTCCCTCCCTTGACCAAGCCCAAATATGTAAAATCAAACCATAGGGAAATATGTGCCTTTCCTACCTCCCAACCAAGATTAACTAAGAACACACCAAAATTTTGGTCTTTCAGTCACCATCAATCTATCACCCACATTTGTAGAGTCATATCCTGGGTGCTTTGTGAGGCATAAAAGGTATAGAAGACAATGACCCCACAATTGAGGATGGTTATACATGTAGAATTGTGTAATAATTTGGATTGAAAACCTAGAGACCTGGGCTCTGGCCCAGTACTGGCACTAACAGGCTATGTGACCTTGGACAAGTTCCTTTTCCTCTGTGCGCCTCAGTGCCCTCCCCTCATCTGTAAGATAAGAAGGCTGGATTAGGAAATCTTAAAGGTTCTTTCCAGATTTAGCATTCTATGACTATGATTATGTGTCATTGGCA
The DNA here is from genome assembly GCF_028583685.1 of Petaurus breviceps papuanus. Lineage (NCBI taxonomy): Eukaryota > Metazoa > Chordata > Mammalia > Diprotodontia > Petauridae > Petaurus > Petaurus breviceps. Next base: position 41,380,911 of record NW_027186372.1, on the reverse strand, counting down.
AAATGCCATTGGTCTAGGCTCTCACTGTCTAGTTCATATATCTCTGACTTCTCATAGTACTCCAAAGATTTTAGATTCTTGTCACCAACCTCATTACATGCACCCCCCACATATATGTATACATACATACAATCTATCCATCCATCCATCCATCCATCCATCCATTCATCCATCCATCCATCCATCCATCCATCCATCCATCCATCCATCCATCCATCCATCCATCCATCCATCCATATATCTTTCTAATCTCAGAACCTCAGAGGTGTAAAAAATCTCAGAACTGATCTAGTAAACTTTACAATGCAATAAAGACTCCTTGAGTATTCATCCAAGCCTTCAATGGAAGACCTCCCAAACTGGGCACTTATCACTCCCAAGGCATTTCATTCCATTTTTGGACATAGGATCATAGATGTAGAGCTAGAAGATTCCTCAGAAACTGTCTAATGCAATACTCTCATTTAATAAATAAAGAAACTGAAGACCAGAGAGGCTAAGGCCAAGGTCATCTGGTCAGTTAGTGGCAGAGCTGGGATTTGATTCTGTCTTTTGATTCCACACTCAGTACTCTTTACACTATATAATCCTGCCTCTTATCTCTAATTGACATTCATTCATTTACATGATAAGCATCTATTAAGCACCTTACATGGAAATATAAACTCGTTGAGGGCAAGGATTGCTTTGTTTGCAGCTTCCTATTCCCAGAATTTAGCATGGTATCTCTGTATTTAGTAGGCACTTAATAAATGCTTTTTGAATGCATGAATACAAGCACTAAAAATAGTCTCTGTGCTCAGGGAAATTATAGGGAAGATTTTTCTTTGACTGAGTCCAAATCTGACCTTGCAATTTCTATCCATTGTTCTTTGGGATTAAGCCATCAAGAAGTCTTAACTTCTCCATGCTAAACATGTCCTCTTCCTTTAACTGACCTTCATGACAAATTTTTTTCTAGTCCTTCCACCATCATGGCCCACCTCCAGTGGATAGTAATCAATAAATAATCAACAATACAATCAACAAATTATTTAAGAACCTACTATACACCAGGTACTATGTGCTGATTATAAATACCAAAGTGAGATTCTTTGGTTAATTAGTGTCCTTCTTAAATTGTGTCCCTCAGAACTGAACAAATTACTCCAGATGAGGCCTGGCCATGGCAGTATACAATGGAAGGTTTTTTTTAAATTAGTGGAGCCTAAACCATAATATCCATGTTGTCTTTGTTATAACATGGATGAAATAAATTAACCTAGCAGTTGACCAAAACCCTCAGATATTTTTCACCTGAAGGCTTTTCTAGCCATGGCTTATCTCTCCTGGTCTTTTTTTTAGTTGAACATTTGAAGTCAAGTATAGGACTTTTCACTTTCTGCCCATTAAACTTAGTCTTATTAAATTTGGCCCCATTGTTGCTTGTTTGTATACTTTTGGACCATGATTCTATCATCCACCACATCAGTTATTCCTTCCAGTTTTGACTCATCCACCAATTGGGTAAGCATGTTATCTCCACCTTTGTCTCATTCATTGATGAGAGATATTGAAGAGAACAAGGCCAAGGCCCTGGGTTACTCTGCTAGCAAGTCATTTCTAGATTAATTTCAATTGATTAATTACTATTTGCATCCAGCCATTCAACCAGTTTAGAATCCACCTAACTTTACTATCATTCAACCTGGGACATTTGTCTCAAAGGCATATGAATTAACTCACATTATCATGAAAGAATAATATTCTTACTGTGATGTTACAAAGACTTACAATTTCATTGCTTTCTCATTCAGCTCATCATTAGAGGGAACATGGAGTTGTAAATAAGGGTCAGATGCAGGAAAGTCTGGGGTAAGATCATACTTCAGGTGTGACTTTGGGTGAGTCATTTAACATTTTTGTGAACCAGATTGGACTTGATACCTTCTGAGGGCTCTTGTAATGCTAAATCTCTCTTGCTATGATCTGTAACTTTGTAGACATACTCAGAATTGTTAGGGCCAAAAATTAATCACCTGGTGACCAACTTGCTAATAAGTCTCTCTGACTTTAGCCAGTCAGGCCCTTGGACGGTCATCTATTACCAGGCCCACATTCTAAGTAGTTCCAGCTTTGTAGAACTTGATGGAGCTTGTGGTCTGCTGACTTTGTGGGGGAGTGGGCCTGGAGTCAGTAAGATCTGGATTCAATTCTTGCCTTAGAGATGTACAAACTGGAAGACCCTGGGAAAACCATCCAACCTTTCTCTCTGAATTTCTTTTTCCTAACCTATAAAATGAGGGGTTTGTCTGCATAAAATATAATAGAAAGTATTAAGTACTTACTATGGTTCAGGAATGAGTTCATTATGGTTTATGGGAGTGGGGAAGAGGTAGTGCAGGTGGTGGGAATCAGGTGGATTATTATGGTAATACTTCCATACAACACAAGAAAATGTTTTAGGAGTGAGGGGTGCAGGCAAACTGGTTTCACTCGCTCATTCTCTTTATTTTGCAGGCATAAAGAAAAACTCTGCATACCTTTCTTGGGAGAAAATTCTTGAATTCTTTACTTTATCTTTAATCAGAACTACATTCCTGAAGAAAAAGGCCTTAAATTCACAGTGCCAGGTGACAGACTAGTGGAAAATTGCCAGCAACATATTTTGCTGCTGTTAACTTGGTTTCAAAAGGCAAATCATTTTAAACCAAGGAGGGTTTCACAGAGAGCTAAATGAGGCACAAAAAAGGAACCCTGGGAGAGAAAAGCAGGAATGATAAACTTAAAAATGGGAAAGAACAAGAGTAAGAAAAAAAGTCAATTTAATGAAAGGGATATTTTTATTATTTTACTTTTTCCAGGGATAAGACTATAGCTCTGAAGATCTGTGTACTTCAGAATGGAGAGCAATTATTCATTTAATCAGGGCTATGCATGGGCATCATCACCAAGGAGAATGAGCTTGAGTTCCCCGCTCTTAAAAGAGCTAAATTCAGATGCCTGTTACAAAGGTTTTGCAAACTAGAAATTAGCAGTGATTTGTGGGTGTTTACTTTGCCTTTGCAGGATTCCAAGTGTGCACATCCTTCCAAATGTGGAAGGCATGAGCTCTCTAAATATTAAGTACTCTCCATTTTCCTGGGAAGGGAGGGGAAATGAGGAGGCCAAAGACTAGTATGAGTGCCTGAAGAAGGGAGAATTGTTCTCTTGCTGTAGCCAGCTGTTGTGTGAGGGTGCTGGGGCACAATCCCCGCTCTCATATGTAGCCCAGAGGGAGGTGTGTGGCTGGGGATGGGGCCAGAAAATACATTTGCTTGTCTAGATGTAAAGCCCTGAAAGGGGTCTGTATTTTGAGAGGTGAACTCCTAGTCACCCTTTCTCCATGAATGAGAAGTTTCCTTATACAGAATCTGCGTGTGGGTCAGGCGATACTGCTGCTGACCACTGACTAGAGGCAGATATATGGCCAGTTTATTCTTGCCTTGGCCTGGAGGCAAGGAGCAGAAGAAACTCAGGCTGGACTCTCTAGAGTCTAGAGTCCATTTGGACACAGCAAAATTGGTCATTCTATTTGTCCTGCCTGAAAACTGCAGAGATAAATGGGTCATGAAATTGTGAGAGGCAGCTTGTCATTAAGGATAGTCAGTCTCAGAGTCAAGCAGACCTGTGTTCAAGTGCTTCTTCTTTTGTTGTGGTGTTGTACATCATCATCATTTTTGGACCTATATTGCCCTCCCCATAACTAAATCACAAAGAAAAGTAGTTAAGCAAAAAGAACTATTATGGTGAATGCATTTGAAAATGTATGCAAGAGTCTGCCCTAGGAGTCCCCCACTTCTTTGTGGAGAGGAGAAAACCAAGTTTCATTTTCAGTTCCTGAGGACCATCATTGGTTTTTCAGTTATTCAGACTTCAGTTTCCTTTTCGTGATTTTTTTTTCAGTTACATTGTTGTAGAAATTGATTATATCTTTGCAGGCAGGAAACAACTGGTTTCCAGGAGGCAGTTCAAAATCATGTTTGTGTGCAGACGGATCATGGACTGGTTAGAGCAAAGTTCAAATCAATAGCAAATTGGAAGAAAGACAAGAAGTCATTGCATGCAATTACAGTAATCCCAACTTGATGTTTAAATAAGTTCTTGCCTTTGAAAAATGGAAAGTCGACAAAAGTAAAGACATTGACTCTGACCAAAACCATTAAAAAATTTTTCATCTTCTCCTCTCCTCTCCTCTCCTCTCCTCTCCTCTCCTTTCTTTTCTTCCTTTCCATTTTTTGTCTGCTTGTTTCCACTTGATACTTTAATCTACCTATGTCTTCAGAATGATATAATTTAGCAGGCCTAGCTCTTTCTCAAATGCTTTTAATTTTTGTTAGATGATAGCACCCTAAGCTTCTATCTTCTTCTAAGCTTCTATGTATTTAACCTTGGGCAAATTACTTAACCTTTCTGGTACTCAGTTTCTTCATCTGTAAAATGAGGGTGTTGGATTCTGGGGTTTCTGGGGTCCCTTCCAGCTCTAAATCTATTTTCCACCAGTTAGGTCAACTGTTGTATAACTGCTACTTCCCCCCACCAAAACAAAACATTTTACTAGATAGAACAAAATGTAGACTTGAGAGGTATCCTCAAGCAAGATATCTTTCATATATATGTTGATATCACATAGGATTCTAGGACAGACATGGACACAGAGATAACTTGCAACAAAGACACACATGTTCAATTAACATACTTATGACTGAAACAGAGTCTGTTTTGTGGAGAGTACAAATACAATTAGGATTCCTTCTTGGTGATGATATTTCTTAGATTCTGGTCTACAACAAAACATCTTTAGTGAAATCTAGTCATATGAAAGAGATTGGTCTATGTATCCACAATGAAAAGCAAAGTAGATTAAAAAAAACAGTTATCCAGATTTCAACATGCAGTTGAATGTAAACCCAAAATGTAAAGTTGAAAGTTAAATGCAAGTGCACACCCACACATGCACACATCTTGGGCAAGCACTACAGATGAATGATGAGATGGACCCAGAAATAAACAAAAGAGAGTGACTTTCTTTGCATTTTTGAGAATGTGGTGCTTCTGATGATCCTAGGCTTCTCATTTATTCAAAGCCCTACTCTTGAAAAAAAAAAGTGATGTCTTTGTTTCTATGTCACATTCATTTCTAGATCTGTCCCTTCCCTTTCCTTTGCCCCTACTTCATGTGCATTCTTTTGGAACAAAGTTTTAAAAAAATAGAAATCAGTAAAATCAACCCACACATTGATTGCACCTGACAGGAGATGTAAAGTTCCATTCCCATGGTTCCCCATTTCAGCAGTAAAGGGAGAGAAGTACTTTTTTCCCTTCTTTTCTTTGGCCAAGCTTGATCATTATAATTACACAGCATTTAATTTTGTTTTATTGTGTGTTTTTTCCATTCATACTAGCACCAGCATTTTCTTAGTTATTCTCTATAGCTGTAAATCATGAAACACCATGATCTCAGAAGAATCAAAACTGCAGGGAAAAATAGAAGGAAAGCCATATGGTTAGTATAATAATTAGGCTACAGCCTATTACTGAGGATAACTTGTGCATAAGAAATTGTCTAAAATACCTCATCAAGAATGGGTTTGATTAGCATGGGAGGTGGCTGGGTCATGTAGGATTTCCATTTTGTAGAGATGGAAACCAGATACATGAGAAGAGAGATATTCTCAACCCAGGGAGAAGAGGGAAAGGGGTAGGGACACCGAGAAAAAGTTTAGGAGAAAGCAAGCTTGAAGGACTTACTGGTCAGGCAGAAAGTGAAAAAAAGTAATTAAGTATTAGAAAGTAGGTGATAGCAATAAATGGTATCTCCTGGGACAGAAGGCAGAGGAAGGAAATTCCAGGTGAGGCTATCACTTCATACTCCGAGTCTACAACTATGACAGTAACACTTTGAGAATCAGGCTGAAAACTATATTCAGAAATCATCCTGACAGAGCTGTCTTTATGAATGTCATTAATGATGGATTTGAATAAAGATTCACTAAACTATACACACAAAGGGATTAACCAAGTAAGCTAAGACCTCAACTGCTGCCATATTATAGAAAACCAGACCATTAAAACAACCATAGCATAGCACTCAAAATTTAGTCTTTTGTAGGGGAAAAATGTTCCAGGAACACAGGTGACTGGTTATGCATGAGTGTACATATAAACTTCCATGTTAGAGAGCCCCCAGAGAGCTAATAAGGCTGCAAATCTTGACTTCAGAATGTTCAAATGAAAATACACCATTTTTTTTTTCTGTATCCCTATTTCATTAATTTGTATAACTTTCTATAAGGTTCTAACTTCTCCTTCCTTCCTTGCCTCCCCTCCCCCCCATTGTGAGTCTTTGCAGATGCTGGTGTGTACCTATGTATATGTACGTGTGTGTCTGTGAATGCATTTAGGTTCCATTAATGACAAAGGTTATTAATATGGGTTAACTCAGGGAGCAGAAACCTGCAGCCTTGAGACCACATGTGGCCCTCTAGGTCCTCAACTGTAGCCCTTTGGCGTAATACAAACTTCACAGAACAAATCCACAACAAATTCAAATTCAGTCAAAGGGCCCCACTTGAGGACCTAAAGGGCCACATGTAGTCTCAAGGCCACAGGTTTTCCACCCTTGGGTTAAATGGTTTTGCGTTTGTGGGTGTAAGCAATTCCTTCAGCTTCAATACATTGAGGAAATTTCCAGTCTCTGGAACGTTGACATATGAACCACATACAGAATCAATGATGCAACATGTCCCTTGAGTCTCTTATGATATATATAGAGAGTCTATGTATGTATATATGTTCATGTATGTGTATATAGCATATATGTTCACATATGTATAGTGTACATACATAGTGTGTATATGCATGTTTGTGTGTGTACATATATGCATACACACAATATACAGAGAACAAGACAAAATGACTTTCACAGCTGTTTAAATAAAGAACAGCAGGCTCCTTCTGCGGATGCCCTTGTACTTGGGAGAAGGTGAAAGCAATGTGGAGGAGGATTATATAGGATGTCTGGAACCTAAGTTGGAAAGATAAGGTGGATAATTAGATTTTCTCCTAGCATTTGAAAAAAAAGAATTTTGGGAGAAAGTTAAACTTAGTGCTAAAGACTGGAAACCCCATCAATTTTCATTTTTATAAATGGGACACAGTTTTTTTTTTAAGAGCATTTATTCACAGCTGTGCCATAACATTTGGCTGGAACTCAATTCATACAAATGTAATTTTGGAATGTGTGTGTGTGTGTGTAACAAAATTATCATGACATTTTCTTTAATAAGTGCTGTATTTCATTTAATGATTCTTGGGGTGAGAAGGGAGCAAAGGACAGTAGATAATATCCCCATTAGATATGTTTATTTATAATTGGTTTGAACTGCACACTCATACATTTTCTCTGGGTACAAAATCTCATGGAATATTGGAACTTTGGCAGTCAATATAGAAGAACTTTCATCTCTATAAAATAAAAGTCACCTTGGGTGAAAGTCATCTAGAAATTGATTAATCCTCAGTGGTTTGATCCCTGTATTGCTCCTTCCCGTGGGTAGAGAGATGTGGTCTGTTTTCTACCAGTGGGATAATTCCTGTGGAACTGAATTCAGAATAGAAGACAGATATTCAAACACCATAAGAGCATAGAGGACCAGAGAACCTAGCTGGAAGTTTTGCCTGAAGAGAGGTTTCAAGAAAATTCTCCAGTAAGAAGAAGATAACTACCTAGATCTGATTGTAGGGAGGTGATTACCTTTGGGTTATAGGGTCATAAAAGTTCTACCACATCTAAAAAAGAAACTAGAGTACTAGTTGGAAGGGTAACTTTGAAGGTTGTTAGGTGGGGCAGTAGACTGAGCACTGGACTTGGTAGCAGGGGGATATGAGTTCAAATCCCAGGCTTAGACATTTTCTAGGCGTGTGACCTTAGACCTCTACCTCAATTTTCTCATCTGTGAAATGGGAATTGTAATAGTGCCATTTGATCTTTGTGAAGATCAAATGAGATAATATTTGTAAAGTGTTTTGCAAATATTAAAGTCATATAAATGCTAGCTATTATTATTATTACTTGAATCTTCAAAATTAAATGGAAGATCAGGAATACTTGCAAACCAGTGTAACATACTAAATACATCTATTTGATGTTACAGTGACTGATGCCTGACTGAAATGAGGCATTCAGGAAAGCAGTCAAATTTTTCTTTTGTCTATAAAACGACTGGTTTCTGTCCTTAACTCAACCTTATTTGGGCTTGACTTTTTTTAAATCTTTCAACCAGCAAAATTATTATTACTGTATAAGCATAGCTCAAGTCACCTAATCTATTGGCACTTAGCCCAGTGCTCTGTATACAGCAGACATCTAATAAATGTTGAATTACCAGATGAATAAATGAAGGAATGATACTGTGTGGATACCACCTTAGAGATCTATGACTCCTTCCTGCTAACAATCTAAATTGTAATAAACTCCTACATTATCATAGTGTTTAAACTTGCCCATTCCCTGCTTTTTTAATAGGGTTGTGTACTTAGAAACTTAACTATTCAAATGGATCTGTGACCTCATCCATTGAAATGTTGCCTCCCAGTGATGCAGAATACAACCTTGCCATGCCTGCTCATCCTGTGTGACTACCATCCACATCCTTAGATCAGCTCTCACAAGGGGTCCACCCAGTGTGCTAGAGGGCAGCTTCAATTTCTCTTGACAACTTTCGCAACTTAAAAAGGCAAAAAAAATCAAGCCCATTTTCAGTGATGGAATCAAAAAATAATGTTTGGGTATTTTTTGGTAGCAAAATCATATTGTAATCAGTACTTAGCTCAGACTATGTCTTCACTGGCCTTTTAAAACTTAGTAAGGAATTGTTTGCTGGTTTCAGATGGCACTAGGGAATTTTAGGCAAAACCGCTGGAATTTGTCTTTGGAGTGAAATGGGCCTATGTTAGCATTCATGTGTTATGGTGAGATGATGTATCCTGCTCTATAACCCTGTATCCAAAATAGCTGTTAAAGACTGAAAAGCATATTTCACTGATCTACTAGCGCTAAGGGAAACTGGGCCTTCACATTGTTTACAGAGATGAAACCAGGATGGAACACTGGGGCCTTAATTAAAAAAAAATTTTTTTTACTGTTGCGGAAAATTTTACTTTTGAGTCTTTTTCCTTTCCTTTGCTGCCCTTGAGAAAATTCACTTTGGGCTACATGATGCCAGAAATGCTGAAGAGTATAACACACTCCACCCACTTTGCTGCTCCCTTTAGAAAGGCATAATTAGTAGTGGGGGTATGTAAACAGTATATCCAGACTGAGACTGTCATTCGTGGACCTGGGAAGTGAACCAATGGGAAATACCTGGAACAGTGAACCTTTATGGAAGCTTGGGTTATGTTGCCTTTTTATTTATATAGGGTAAAAATAAAGCTTTATGTACATGGCTCTGTTTATAGATGGTTCACACGTAACTGATTTCCATGTATGTTACTACACATGGAAAGACTGCACCCCTTATTTGTGTGAGTTGAAATCAGCAAGTTGCTTATTTAGAAATAATTTGCATGAAACAATTTAGTGCCTTAGGCAGGGTGGTCTTCAGATCTAAGCTAGAGATAAACTGTATTTTCCCAAGTCACATCATCTACTTACTTGTCTCCTCCAGATTTCATTAGCTATTGAATACCAAATCAGAACTCTGCCTAGCAATCTTGGTTCCAGTTGAGGGAAGGGGAGATCCTGGGACGTGATGAGGTCACTGCTGGGAGGGCTTTAGGGTTTTAGGGTGGAAGAGAGTAGGGCAGGCCCTAGAAAAACTCACCTGGGATGCAAGCTCAGTGAATAAAGAAGTACACCATTTTGCCATCTTATGGCCTTTTAGTTTAACTAGCTATTCCTTCTGACTAGCTGCTAAACTCATTTGTTTCCATGCAGTAGGAATATAAATGCAGTCATCAAGCACACTCTAAATTTTAGTGCCTTGGGTCAAAGACCCATCACCCCAACCTAGTTATTTCTCTGATCAATAATTTGGTTTACTATCCCCATGGGGTTAGTGTGAGTACAGTGAAATATGAAACTGTAAATAAATCCTTAATGACATTTATATTTTAATTTCTGGGTGACCTCCTTCAGAGAACTCTTTAGGGTCCTAAGATGATATTTTTAAGACTCCCACCAAGATTCCCAGGCTATAAAGCCCTTTATAGTATCATTTAATGTCTATATCTATACCAACACTTCCTTTAATAGGGTCTGTGAAGAAGTGGAATGTCTCCTTCCCACAGAAAGATAGCTTAGCTTGGCAGCAAGAGCAGATGACACAGAAGAGGCAGTTTTTGAAAATTTCAAAGATGGTAGCTGCTTAAACATCAGCATATATAGAGGATTTGTCCCCATGGTCATTACCTACATCACATTGTAGTTATGAGGAAAGTGCTTTGTGAATTCTAAAGTGATATAAAAATACTAGTTATCGTGTTGATGAAATGATTACTGTAAGAAACAAATTCTTATATCTCCCATGCAACAGGAAACTGCCTCTGAATTACTTTGTCCTCAGGGTCTGTGTGAATACTCAAGGGTTTTTCTTTTTTTGGGGGGGGGGAGGGAGAGCAAACAGAACACTTGAACACTTTAAGGCATTTGACCGAAAACTAAAAGGTCAAGAAAAAAAAAAATCTCATTTTCCATGCTGATTGTTGTTTCTGTTCCAGATGTATCTTCCCTTTCTGTCAGAACTATGAGCCATGCCTACATAGAAAACATGGAAAAACTTGGTCAGAATTTTAATTTTTAAAAATTATAGCTCCCATGTACATACAGTAATAAAAAATGTTTCCTGGAATAATGGCATGAAACTACAGATCTAGTCCAATCTTGCCCTCCGCAGATGAGAGGACTAGAAGACTGAGGCCCAGGCAGGGAAAATCAGCTGTCATTTCCTCTTCTTCTCCCCATTTTGCCCTTCTCTCCCTCAAAAAAAAAAAGTTTAGTGGAAAGAACACTGAATAAAGAACCAGAGGGCCTGGGTTCCAGGTCCTGGATGTGTCATTGGATATGTGGTCTTGGGTAAATTACTTCAGCTTTCCAGGCATCGTGGGATTACAGATTCATGGCTTTAGAGCAGGATCAGAGTTCAGAGATCATCTAGCTCCAGTCTGTTATTTTGTAGTTGAGAAAACCAAGGCCCATAGGAGTTAAAGGCCTCAGTTTCCTCGAATGTTTCCTTAAATGATCTGGGTATTTTCTCTGGCCTCCCCCAAGCCAAGAGTGCTCTCCCTCTTTGACTCTACCTATTGGCTTCCCTGGCTGTCTTTAAATCTCAGCTAAAATCCCATTTTTTACAGGAAATCTTTCCCAACCACTCAATTCCCGTGCCTTCCTTCTATTAATTATTCCGTACTTATCCTGTATATAGCTTGTTTGTATATATTTGCTTGCATGTTGTCTTCATCATTAGATTATGAGCTCCTTGAGGGCAGGGGCTGTCTTTTGCCTCCTTTTGTATACCCAGCACTTAGCACGGTGCCTGATACCTTGCTATTGTTTTTCAGTTGTGTCCAGCTTTTTGGGATCTCATCTGGAGTTTTCTTGGCAGAGATAGTGGACTGGTTTGCCATTTCCTTCTCTAGCTCATTTGACAGATGATAAAACTGAGGCGAAAGGGTTAAGTTACTTGCCCAGGGTCACACAGCTAGGAAGTGTCTGAGTCTGGATTTGAACTCGAAGAGGAGTCTTTTTGATTCCAAGTCCTGTGCTACATTCACTATGCCACCCAGGTGCCAGTGTTAATAAACATTGATTGATTGATATGGAAAAGAAAGGGGTTAAACTCAATGTTCTCAAAGTTCGCCTGTCACCCCGCCATGCTATGATTCTATGATGCACTGTGACCTGTGAACTTTCTCACATAATTAATTATCCTTCCTCAGTGGTCTCTGTTAGTTAACAATGATAACTCACATACTTTAAGGTTTGAAAAGTACTCCTTAGATAGGATCTCACTACTTTCTCAGAGTCACACACACAACTAGTAGGCATCTGAAGCAGGATGTGAATTTCCCTCTTTCTGACACTATTCACTATCCATGCTGCCTTTAGTTGTGTAACTGGGGGAACAGTTCAGAATCTTTAAGTGTGTCATATTTGCTGAGTTATTTTTCTGACAAAGAATTGTCCCGTCAGTTTACATGTACAGTTCTACATCTATCAGTTACTTCCACCTAGGGTCAATTTTTTGTTAAACACATAGACTTGGGGGCAGAATTGGAAGGAATTGAATTGGTTAAACTGAGTGGTTGATTCACTGTGGATGAGAAACAAAGAGACAGAAAGAAAGGAAAAAAGGAAGGGAATAAGAAAAAAAAAGAAAGAAAGAATGAATGAAGGAAGGGAACAAGAAAGGAAGGAAAGAAGGAAAGGAAATAAAGGAAGGAGAAAGTAAGGAAAGGAGGAAGAAGGAAACAAAGCAAGAAAAAAGAAAATAAGGAAAAAAGGAAAGAAAGAGGTAAAGTCTGGATTTGATCAAGGTTGAAATGGAAATGTTTGGATAGCTTAATCATCATTTCCTCTAAAGTTTTCCCTCGTTTTCTTCTCTCCCCTTACTTTTTTTTTGAGGGGAGAAGGCAGGGCAATTGGGATTAAGTGACTTGGTCAAGGTCACACAGCTAGTAAGTGTTAAGTGTCTGAGGGCGGATTTGAACTCAGGTCCCCCTAACTCTAGGGCCAGGGCTCTATTCACTGTGCCACCTAGCCGCCCCCTCTTCCCTTTCAAAAGATTTGGAGAATTACCATGTAAATGTAGCATGATCAACTATTTTTTAAAAATTACATTATGTGAATAGAATTTTTAAAATACTAAAGCACTTTCACATATTGTCATTTTTGTTACTTGCAATAGCCCTGTAGAATAAATATTATCTTGATTTGTCAGATGAGGAAACAGAGGCCGAGAGGTTAAATGATTTGCTCAAGAACACGGATTTGATTGATGACAAATCAGTTCTAGAATCATAATCATTTACTATCATAACAGGAACAAATCTTAGAGTACATCTAGTACAAATTTCTCACTTTATGGGTAAGGATTTTGGGGTGCATGGATCATGTATCCAAAGTTACACAGTGAATAAGCAACTTATCAAATGAGGGCTAAATTCAGGTGTTCAGATTCCAGTCTAGTGATCTTTCTAGATTTTCCAGGTTTCTTGACTCTGTTTTGTGCTGAACTCAAAACGATGATGTTCAGTTGTACCCGGCTCTTTGGGACCTCATCTGTTGTTTTCTTGGCAGAGATATTGGAATGGTTTGCCACTTCCCTCTCCAGCTCATTTTACAGATGAGGAAACTGAGGCAAACAGGGTTAAGTGACTTGCCCAGGGTCACATAGATAATAAGTGTCTGAGGTTAGATTTGAACTCAGGAGGATGAGATAAGTCTTCCTATCCACTACACCACCTAACTGCTCTAACCCCAAAATTCAATCCTGTAGTTATTGATAAGTGGTGAGATGGTGATGGATTCCACCATCTACATTTTTCTTGGAGATAGCCTGAATATACTATCATCTGCTAAAATCCAGAATGTCCAAAATTGATGTTAACTCTCCTGCCCCTCCTCCAAATTTCCCTCTTTCTCTAAGGGCAACCCTTATTTTTCCAATCAGTCAGTCTGTCAGTTAATTGTCAAGCACTGATAATTGTTAGGTATTGTGCTAAGCCCTCAGAATAAAAAGAAATGCAACAAAGAGACTCTGTCCTCAAGGAACATACTAGAGATATACAGTGTTGGTGAAAGGTAACCTGAAAGGGGAGGTTACGTGAGGAGAATAGGGGAGCAGGAATAACTTTCTATAGAAGGTGGACTTTGAGCTAAATCCTGAGGGGAACTAAGGGAACTAAGAGGTGGAAGGGCAGAGCTTGCCAGGCATGGAGGACAACAAAGCAAGGGTGCAGAGATGGTAGGTGGAATGCACATTTGAGGAACTGCAAGCAGGGTGGTATAGATGGAGGGCAGAGTTCATATGGGGCAACTGGAGAGGAAGCTGGCCCTGGAGTCAGGAAGACTCTTTTTCCTGAGTTCAAATCTGACCTCATACACTTACTTGCTGTGTGACCCTGGGTAAGTCACTTAACTCTGCTTGTTTCAGTTATTCATCAGTAAAACAAACTGGAGAAGGAAATGACAAAACACTCCAGGATCTTTGTGGAGAAAACCCCCAATGGGATCATGAAGAGTCAAATACAACTGATAAATGACTGAATAACCACAACAGAGTTTATAGAAAGGAAAGTCAAATAAGTCCTTGTACTAATCTTTGCCTCCCCTTTTATCTCCTAGTTTGTTGTTAATTTTTGCTGTATCTACTTTCCCAGAGTTGATCCCATCTATATACTCTTCTCGCCATTTCTAATGGCCACCATTTTCCATCAGGCCCCCATATTCTCTCTTGTCTGGACTTTTGGAACAACTTCCTAATTTTGGTCCTGCTCTTTCCCACCTATAATCCCATCTTTTCTTCACAGGTTCCAAAATACTCTTATTAAGACACAATTCTGACTATGCCAATCCCCTGCTGAAAACCCTTCGGTGGCTCCCTGTTTCCCCCCGGAAAAACAGAATAAATGTCCCAGCCTGGTTTTTAAGAACATCCACAGACTTTCTACCTGTATTTTCAGCCTTCTTTTATGTATTTTCCTTCACAGATTTATGTTCCAGCAAACTGGGCTATAAGCGGTTCCCTGCATCTATCACGGTGCCTTTGTGCATGTCAGCTTTGATGCCTGACATGTGCTTCCTTCTGTCTCTCACAATCTTGCCTTTCCTTTAAGGCAGCATAGATACTGGGGCTGGGGCCAAGGATTCAGAATCAGAGGGCCTAGGTTTAAACTTGTGCCCCGGCTCAGCCACCTACAACTTATTTGAATTAGTCACTTAAAGAAAGGGACAAGCATTTATATAGTACCTTCTATGTATTTTTTGTCCTAAGAGCTTTACAAATATTATTACATTGGAGCCTCACAATGTTGCACTGTAGGTGTTATTATGAACCTATTTTACAGTTGAGAAAACTGAAGCAGAGAGAGGTTAAGTGAATTTCCCAGAGCTACAGAGTTAGTAAGTAATATAAGGCTTGATTTGAAGTCAGGTCTTCCCGACTCCAGGTCCAAACTCTCTTATCCACTGTGCTACCTAGCTACTTCTATCCTCATTCAACATTCTTGGGCAATAGTTTCCTTATACATAAAAAGAGGGGATTGGAATAATTTACCTCTTTGTAAAGTCTTCCCTGATGTTTCAGGATGTTAGTGCTTTCCCTTTGCATATAGTCATTGAGGCAGATGACTTTGCACAGTTCTGCCTCACTTAAATCCAATTCACTTGCAAGTCAAGGCATCACCCCCCCCATGTCATCAGTCCTCTTCGAGAATGAAGGACTAATAACAATATTCTTGTGTTTACTTATTTGTGTATATGTAGCATCCCCCCAAGTAGAATGTAAGTTTCATGAGGGCAGGGGTATTTTTGTCTTTGTATCTCCACTGCCTAGGACAAAGCCTTGTATAAACAGATGCTTAACAGATGTTCATTGAGTGGAATTAAGCTGTAGAGTTACAGAATAAAAAATTTTGGAAATTTTGAAGAGACCTCTCTCTCCATCTCTTCTAGCCCATAGCTGAAAGGGAAGCCCTCATATAGCATTGCTGACAAGTGGTCATCCAGTCTCTACTGGAAGACCCCCAAAGAGGGGGACCTCCTCCCTTCCTGAGGCAGCCTGTGGCACTTTGAGAGAGCTCTCATTGTCATGGAGTTATCATTGTTGAATAACTTAATTGCTGCTTAATTGGTCATGTCCCAGTAAAACATTTATATTGATCCAGGGTCATCAAACCTTTTGACAAATAAGGTTTTAAGTAAGCCTGGGGGTGTTAGGAGCCCCCTCAATGCCATGATTTAGGACTGTTCAGTTGTGTAAGGGGTGGTTCTCATATGAGGTTTGTTGTTTGCAGTGTGTTCAGTGACTACAGGCCTGAGGCTCACACCTGACTTAAAATATTCCTAGGCATATAAGTAACTGAGCCTTACTTTGCAAGTGGAAGTTGATGGTTGTCTGTGAGCCAGTCAGTCTTTTGGAGTGAGTCAGCCTTTACACAAAGTGGGTGAACAGAGGGTCTATAGGTAAGGCCTGCTTCTCAAAAGAGAGCCTGCATGGGGATAAAATATAACAAGTAAAAATTAATGCCAAGGTCAATATTGCTCCTGCTTTGGGAGATGGTAGCTTTCTGTAGCCCACACTTAATTTAGTAGGCAACTTGCCCTTAGAAAACAGTTGTACTTTTCCCTACATTTTAATCATATTTCATCTGGTTGTAGGTTTCCAGTTTTTAAGGGAATGACAGAGTGGGTATGGGGCACAATCAAAATGGATTTTTTAAAAAGGAAAATAAATGGATCTTGGATTTCTTTTTCTCTAGGAAACCATTCTAGGAGCAGGTGCTGCATGGTATAATAAGAGCTGACATTTATATAGCCCTTTGAGGTTTACAAAGTGTTTGACATGCGTGATCTCATTTAATCTTTATAACCACTATGTGAATCAGATACTATTATCATTCCCATTTTATAGATGAGGAAACTGAAGCCAAGTGGTTAATTTAACTAGACTCATGAAGCTACTATGCCAAGAGGTTAATTTGTTCAGGGTCAGGCCACTACTATGCATGTGAGGCAAACTCGGAAATCTGGGCCTTCCTAGATTTAAAAGTCCAGTACTTTATTTACTGTACTGGTCTGTAAAAAGCGTTCAGCAGATCTTGCTGACTATCTAAAGACTGATAGCTGTGAGGTAAACAGCAGGGACTTGTGGGGATTTTCACATGAAGGCAGAACCTGAAACTTTTCATTTGTGATAATAGAGATAGGGCTACAGCTATAAAAGATTGTGTAACTTTGCTTGCTAGAGTTGGGCAATAGGAGAAGGTCAATGTTCACCTGGTAGAGGGACTGAGGTCAACATTTTCCATTTGCACATTGTAAAAACATTATAGAAATTCAGCACTTTTAAAGTCCCTACTATGTGCAACTCACTGAGTGGGATAAATATGATTCTAGCCTTCTATGAACATGTCTTTATTAGAAATTTAGGAAAGAAAAAAAAATACACACAAATAGCACTTTCCACTTTGCATTATAGATAAGTTCTGAAGAGAGGGCCATACAAAAAGTGCTCTGAGTTCTATAGGGAATATTCATGACAAACTTTGGAATCAGGGAGGACTTCATGGAGGAGGAGGCATTTGAAATGCATTTTGAAGGACTTACAGTTTTTAATCAATCAGTCACAAACATTTATTACATTCCAGGCACAGTTCTAGGTATTGAGGATTCAAAGACAAAATTGAAGCCATTTTTGTCTTCAAAGAATTACCATTCTATTAGAGGAAACAAGACGTAAAATACAAGTACATAAATACATAAAATACAAGTACATATATAATAAAAATACATAAAATGCAAATACCAAAATACAAAGGAAACATAAATATAAGGTAAGCTTGGTAGAGTGGGGCTAGGACTAGGGGGGGTGGAGGGCATGCTGCTTAAGGGAGTTTGAAGGAAGCTAGAGATTCTAGGTCCAAGTGAAGTCAAAGAAAGGGAGGGCATTTCAGGCATGGGAGATAGCTTGCTTAGGGGCAGCTAGGTGGCACCATGGATAAAACAGTGTCCAGGAGTCAGGAAGACCTGAATTCAAATCCAGCCACAGACACTTAGTAGCTGTGTGACCCTGCATAAGTCAGCTAACTACTGTTTGCCTCCATTTCCTCTACTGTAAGATGGGGATAATAATAGCACCTATTCCTCAAGGTTGTTGCAAGGATCAAATGAGATAGTATTTTGAAAGTGCTTACTATTGTGCTCTACAAGTAGTAGGTGCTATACAGATGCTTATTCCCTTTCCTTCTTCTCTCCACTGTGCAAAGGCAAGATAGGAAATGGAGTGGGGGTATATGAGGAAGGCCAGTTTGGCTTTATTGCCTAGTTCATGAAAGGGAGTAATGTGTAATAAGTCTGGAAAGGCAGATCAAGTTGTGAAGGCGTTTAAATGCCAGACAGAGGAGTTTGGAGTTGATCCCAGAGACGAATAGGCAACATTATAGGGTTAGAGAGTCTCAGGAAGAGGATGAGCAAAGGCAAGGAGGTTGGAAAGAACAAAACATCTTAAACAGTGTCTCCTTTTTGATTGTACTCTGGGGAACATGAAGGTAAGGAGTATGAGATAAAGCTGAAAAGGGAAAATGACACCAAATCATGAAAAGTCAAACACAAAGTCAAGCTAAGAAGATAGGGCATTATTCAGCAAGTTATTGGGAATCATTGCAGTTTTCTGGTAAGTGGAGATGTGAGATGATAAGATTAATTTTATAATGGTGTGTAGATGGGAAAGGGGAAGAGACCTGGAGCAGAGACACTGGAGGCTAAAGCCATAGTCTAGGGGAGGAGTAAAACATGATAATTGGGGGAATGCAAAGGAAAGAAGAGATAGGAGATATAATGAGCAGTTGGATTGGCAAGACTTGAAACCCAACTAGATGCATGGGGGGAGGGGAATTAAAGATTATCCAGAGTCTTCAAATATTTATGACTGAAAGAATAAAAATTGGGAAGTCAAGAGGATGTGAGTAAGTTTTGGAGAAGAAATGATAAATTTCTTCTGTAGACATTTGAGGTCCCAGTAGGTCATTCAGGTGGAGCTGTCCAGTAGGCAACTAAAAATATGGGTTTGGGGCTCAAGAGCTATATCATCATTGGAGATGTCTGTTTGGGAGTCACCCACATTCAGGGAGTGGATGATACCTCCAAGGGAGACAGTGAAAAAAAAAACAAAGGGAAGGAGATTGAGGAGAGATGTTTAGAAATGCTTTCCTTAAGGAGATTGTGGGAGAAAGGAGACATTGAAGGGGGAGTGATTGTGGTCAGGGTGGGGTGGGAAAGAAGTAGAAGGTGAACAAGTACAGCTAAATTTCTCAATACTCAAGGGGAAAGAGTATCAACAAGGAAGGAATTGGAGTGTCAATTGTTGCAAATATAGTATATTCCCTAGGAATCTTACCCCTCTCACCAGTGCAAATAAAGCATACATCCTATGAATTCTGCACTCCTAATATTTTTAATGGTCCTTGGAGAAATGTTAGTAACCAATTATAGGGTAATAATATTATAAATTTATAGATAGTTTTTAGGCATCATATAGTGCAAACCCTCATATTACAGATGAGGAACCTGAAGCCCAGTTAAGTGACTTGACTGGTTGATTGGCCCTGGGTCATATAGGTAGGATGAGCCAGAACCAGGATTTGAACTCAGATTCTGTCTCTGTAGTAAGAGCAAAAACACTTGTGTATTAAGATGAAATTGATAGGCCAGGGTGATTTTATATATTTTGTTTTCTAGGTTCTCTGGTGACATTGTGAATCATCTTTGGCTTGCTACTCATGTCAGTTTGATACATGTCCATTCCTGTGTCTATGAGATTGTTTAGCACATGGTGGACCTTTGCCCTGAAGAACCCCTCCTTCTTAAACTTCCCTGCCAAATGAGGGGTTCTTTTCTTCTCAGGAGAGAAAAGACTGAAGTTTTCATTTAACCTGCATTTGAGCACAGGCTGAAGGTGCCAATGAGAATCTGCCATTGCTAGCAACCTAGTGACCAGAGCCCTCTTTGCTCTCCCAAGTTGTAAAGGTGACTGATGTACTCAATTAATATCCTTCTCCTCCCCACCATGGAAGACTTCTTTGCATTGGCAAATATAGAGGAAGTAGAACTTTCATCCATGAACAAAGAACAGTTGAGTTGAAGAAAAAAAAAATCAATTCTCCTACAGACCCAAGGCAGATGTGGTTTGATGTAATGATAATTCATTAGTGCTTGTTCCTGCTTACAAATGTCAGATGGGTGGATCTACCAGAGGTGTTCCAGAAAGCGTAGGCTTTGCTGATCTCTGAGCAAAGTGAGCCTGGTTTGCACTTGTTGAGGAGTTTAACACTAGCATGCCCACTGACCTGTTTTCTGATTAAATTCTGAACCCAGCCCTATTTGGATGTTGGCGTCACTTTTACGTCTTCCCTCCCTAATTTTGCAGTGCTTGAGCTCTCAATTTATTTTTCAGCATGCTGTACAAGTGACTCATCAGCAGGAAACGTGGCTAAATAGCCAACTTAACTGAAAATACAAATAAGTGTATTTGTCTTGTGTGGGGCCAATTTGATAAAAAGGAGAAAAGAACCTTGAGAGGAATGGCCCCGTTGGGGTCGTAGAAAGAGGCCTGAGCTAGTAGTCATCTTACTTGCAATGTAACCTTGGACAAGTACCTCCATTTTACTGGCAATATAACCTTGATCAAGTCATTACCCTCCATGAAATTTGGTTTGCTTTTTGGTTAAATGCAAAAATTAGACTATTTTATCTCTAAGGTCTCTTCTAGCATTGAAATATTATGACTTTTTAAAATCATGGAAAATCTGTCTTTTCTAGAAATCCTGCCATTTGAGAGGCAGAATGTCTAGTGGAAATCACAATAATGATGATAATAACAATCATTATAATAAATGGTGATAATAGCTGACATTTGCATAGTATGTTAGGATTTGAAAATGCTTTATTCATGTTGTCTTGTTTGATTCTCTCAAAAACCTGTGGGGTAGCTACTTTTATTACGCTCACTTAGCAAATGAGTAAACTGAGGCACTAAGAAGTCAAGTGACTTGCTCAGGGTACATAACTAGCAATTGAATTAGTCAATCTTTGAATCCAGGTCTGCTTGACTCAAGTCTAGAGTTTTATCACCTACATTAGGCAACGCTGTGGGAAAGAGGGCTACAGCTGAAGTCAGGCTGCATGAGTCGGAATCTTGCCTTATATACTTACTGGCTGTATGATCATGGATTATTCAACTTGTTGGAGCCTCAGTTTCCTCATCTACAAAATGGGCACAATAATACTCACATCCAACCTTTGTTTTGTTTTGTATTTTGGGGAGTAGTGATTGATGATGATAGTGGCATAAATTATGAGGCAGATTGGTTGAAGCACTGGATAGAGAATTGGACTTGGAGTCAGGATAGCTCTGTTTAAAACCTGCCACAGACACTTACTAGTGGGATGACATCAGACAAGTTGCTTCCCTTCACATCTATGAGCCTCAGTTTCTTTATCTGTAAAATGGGTTATCTTACAGGGTTATTATGAAGATCAAATGAGTAATTTGATACCCAAACTTTAGGGCATTGCAAACCTTAAAGTAATATATAAATACTAACTCAAATAATTTTTAATAATAGCAAAAGGTACTAATACATATACAAAATGCAACCAAATTAAAAAATATATATATATAATGTGACATTTTTTCCCCTGAATTTCTAATTTAATTGTTTTGGTCTTTCATAGATATGACTCTGAATATTAATCACCATTAATTTACTTTTTAAAACTGAGATTTGATAACTAGTGTTTCCATAAATTATTCATATGTTAGCAGAAATCACATGTATATTTTGTTGGTTTTGTGGTTTTACTGGTTTCGGCTCTTGCTTTGTTCATGTGGTTGCTACTCCTGCCTTCTCACCCCACATGACTCTTATCTGTGTCTTTCCATAAATCCTCCACAGAGGATCTGCCCAACTGGCTAGAAGCCTGCCTTCTTCTGAGTCTTTTGTCACTATCAAACATTTTCCAAATGGCCATTTTTTTCAATGGTTTTTTTTTTCCTCTGAAAGACCGATAATTTTTCATGTAAACAGTTTCACAAGAGCACAAATAATTGGGAGCAATTACAAAAACGTGCCCTGTGTCTGTTACCAGAGAGGAAAGTATGGAGAAAAAGCTATGGTGAAGAAAGCATTGCATAAAGAACTCTTTTCCATATTTCACATCTGGACAGAATCCAAGTTTCAAAGTTTAGAAGGCCCCCTAAGCATGTTAAGAGACTTTACTTCATTACTCATGAGAGAAGTCAATGTTTTGTCTTCTTTGATCAGACCAGGTGATCAGCTCCTGTGCTCTCCAAATGTTACCTGCCAAATCTCTTTACAAGTCCCTCTGGTGGGTGTTTCCCAACCCCTTTCAGTCTGACATATGGGTGTGGAGATGTTCAAGATAGGACAGAAATATGGGCTCTGTTCTTGTCAACTCTGGGAATTCTGATCTGGGAAAGACATTGACGGGATTTCTGTAGAAGCATGGAATACCTTACAAGGTGCTTAGATAAACCCTAGGGTTTCAATTGTTACTGGAAATTTATGTAAGGTAATTGCTCAACAAATTTTGTTTAGATTCACTCCAATCTCATATTTTAGTGGAAAGTCAGATTTCATTTTCTGAGCTCTCATTAATTAATGAAAGAAAATATCAACATTCTTTCATTTTGTACATTTAAGCTCTGGCTCCACAAATAAACATCGAAAAAAGGGTTCCCCTTACCAAAAAACTCAATTCTAATACAATAAACAGTGCTGACACTAAATTATTAAAGCTAAAACACAAGTCCTTTTTTGATAATAAACCATGAATCTCAAAAATGGAAAGTGACACAGCATATAGGAAAGTTATCAGTAGCAACCACTTTATTAGTCATTCTTGTTTCACTGTTTTCAGAGAATGGGGGGGTATGTGTGTGTGTGTGTGTGTGTGTATGCGCGTGCATGCATGTGCATGTGAGTGTGTGTAGGGTTGGTGTTTGGGTGGTTCTTTCAATATGTTTGGTGAGTCTGTCAAAAGATGTAACATTAGGGGTGGCTAGGTGGCACAGTGAATAGAGCACCGGCCCTGGAGTCAGGAAGACCTGAGTTTAAATCTGGCCTCAGACACTTAACACAAAACTAGCCATATGACCTTGGGCAAGTTACTTAACCCCAAATGCCCTACCTTTCCCCCTCCAAAAATAAAAAGCAAAAAAAAAAAAAAGAAAAATGTAGCAATAAAAAAGAAGAAAAGGCTCTCTTACTAGGGTTGGACTAGATGACTTCATAGTCTTTTCCAGCTCTAAATCTATAATAATACAACCCCCCCATGTAACTAAGAAACAAACATAACTCCAGTGGAAGAGAAAACAGGAGGGCTTATTTCCTCCTCCCCCATCCTTTCTAATGCCAGTGCTGCAAGAGCTATTTGGATGCCATTCGAGTAGGCTTGCAGCAGTTGAGAGGCTTTCATACCTTTTAAAGAAGTCATTTTTCAACTTCAGATATATTTGAATCTTTTATCAACATGGAAAATCAAAATTTTAAATGAATTTTGGATGCTTGTGGCTTGAGAATAGTTTTGTGTTTTGAGTCAGTTGATAAATATTTCTAAGTACCTACTATGTGCTAGCCACTGTGTTAAGCAATATCAACTTTAAGTTGATAATTTATATAACAATATACTTATATGTTTACATTTATAGTGTTTTAGTAATGTTATTTTTGGTAAGGAGAGTCTGGATCTTTGATTTCATCATGTGTAGAAAACTTGTGATGTACAAATAACCCCCATCAATACAGATTGTACCTGAGTCTACAAACAATAGCCTTAGAGAATTGTCTGGAGTAGAGAGATGTTAAATGACTTCCAGGGTCACACAACCAGTATCTGCCCAGAGTTGAATTTGAACTCAGATTTCCTGATTCTAATACCTTCCCTTTATTCACTATGCCACGCTGTCTCTCTATAAATATTAATTCATTTTAACATTTGATTGCATTATGGCTATTTTCTATTGTTTTGATTTAGCCATTCAAATATTATTTTTGAACAACGTTTGCTGTTTCAGTGACTCATATTTTACTTGGTCCTTGATTATAGGCTCTTAGATTTGAAACACAAATAATGAATCCAGTGAAATAGTCGAACATATCTTAATTTGCAGTATTAGAAGTTATAATTATGAAAAACATGGTAATTGGTTACGGTCCAAGGGAAACACACTGTCTGGTTTAAATAATGTGACTACTTCAGGGGATTCATTATTCACAATAATTGGGAGAAGTGAAGTGATGGGTCCAGGTGTAGATGTGATCTAGTCAAATCCTCTCATTTTACAGGTAAGGACAACAAAACCCAAGAAGGTAAAGTGATTTGTCACTTAGGTAGGAACTGGCAGAGCCAGCACTAGAATGCAGGGCCTAGGACTCCATAGCCAGAACTCATTCTACTACAGCAGGATAGTTGTTTTGAGCTTTTTTTTTATGCATGCCCTTTCTCTCTCCTCCATGCTCCCAACTGTACCTCAACTGCTACCTGACTCTTTTTTTTTTTTTTTTTTTTTGCTTTTTAGAGGGGGGAAAGCAGGACAATTGGGGTTAAGTGATTTGCTCAAGGTCA
>NW_027186372.1:41346433-41356516 GCF_028583685.1 Petaurus breviceps papuanus | reverse complement strand
CCCCCCTAGCCCACAGCATCATCTGTATTATTGGTTCCTCTAGCAGTTTTAAGGAAGCCAGTATTGCAGACAGCTGGTTGAATTGAATTATATTTAATTGAATTGAACACTATGGACAGGTGTAGTTGAAAGAACCCAATATTTGGAGTTGGAAGAGCTGAGTTAGAACCCTGGCCATGTTCCTTATTACTTGTGTGAACCCGAACTCACCATTTCTCCAGGCTTTAGTACTCTAATATGTAAAGTGAGGGGTTTACAGACATACAAATATTAATAACAGTTCTTTTCCTAGTAGCCAACAACTGGAAACCAAACGCTGCCCATTTCCTGAGTAAGAGCTGAACAAATCATGGTATATGAATGCAATGGAGCATTAATTATCATGCAATAAGAAATGAGGAAATGGCTATTTCAGAGCAAACTAGGAAAAGCTTTAAGAACTGACATATAAGAGAACAGAAGTAGAACAACTGAGAAAAAAACTTTGAAGATTTTATAACCCTGATCAATACAATAATAAACCACAAATATGAGACTGAAGATGAATCCTGTCACCCTACCAGAGGGGTGATAAATTTAAAATCCAGGTTGAAACTTGTATATTTGAACATGGCCAATGTGGGAATTTGTTTGGATGGGCCACACATATTTGATATGTGTGTGTGTTTTAAATGTTCAGTGGGGGTGGGGGATAGTTGGAGAAAGAGATAATAAATGCTTATAAAATACATAAATAAATAACATTTAAAAAATAAAGTAAAAAATGAGGACATTGCATAAAATCAGGTGTTCTTAGCATGGGGTCAAGGAACTTTTTTTTTCTAATATTTTGATAACTGTATAGATTTCCTTTGAACTCTTATGCCTTTTATTTTCTCTTTTAAAAGATACTATTCTGAGAAGGGGTCCATTGGTTTTTTCATCCTGCTGAAGGATTCAGTGATACATGCAAAAAGGTTAATTAACTCCCCTTATCTTAAAAATCCCTTTCATTTCAATGTCTCATAATAGCTCCATTTCCAGTCTCTTCCATGAAAAGTAGCATAAAAGATATTAGGAAGGATGCATTTGCCTGGAAAATGAGGTGGCTTTTAGCAGGGACAGATAACAGTATGAAGCCTAAATTTATGCCCCTAAAATGAAGTAAGAACCAAAGGAAAGATTCCAGCAAGTTGAATGAATGTTGTGTGGTGGATATATGGAAAGATATGGAGAAGAATCAATGAGAAACCCTCAACAGCACTGAATGTAAACTATTCACCAGTCAAACGTTCATTTGTTGAGTTGATTTTGGTTGTGTCCAACTCTTCATGACTCCTTTGTGTTTTCTTGGCAGAGAACTTGGAGTGGTTTCCATTTCCTTCTCCAGCTCAATTTACAAATGAGGAAACCGAAGCAAACAGGGTTAAGTGAATTGTCCAGGGTCTCGCAATAAGAATCTAAAGGCTCATAGGAGCATCCATTTTGAGTTAGGAGGAACCTTGGTAGCTGGGTAGTGCAGCCCCTCTTTTGCAAATGATAAAACTGAAGTCCAGAGATATGAGGCCACTTACCCAAGGTCATGTAGGTAGTGAGGAGTGAACCAGTATTTGAACTTTGGTCCTCTGACTTCCCATCCAATGCAAATTCCTACTGTGCCACCAAAATAAATCATCAATTTGTATTATCAAATAATAGAACATAGATAACACATACACACATTTGTAGTAACACTTCCACATTAATTATAGGTATCTAAAATCCTGCAGGGGACCACAATCAATCCTTATGAGTCTCCAGTTTTTCTCTTTGAATCTCTACTAGCCAGAGTTAGAAAAATACGTGACTCCATAGTGGTGCTAAGGACAGCGTTTAAATAGAAATGCAAGGTAAGCGATAATAAAATTAAAGTTGAGAGAAAACACTCTCAATACTTATTTCTTCAAAACCTCTCCCAAACTACAAGGATGAGAAGTGGAGAGTCTACTTTGCCACTAGCCTGCTATGTTAAATCAGATCAGTCCTCAGTCTAGGGGTAATTGAAAGGCTAGTTAGTGGCTTCTCAATTCCTCACAGGGTTTTTGAAATCTGGGACTCCATCTCCACTTGGAACTGGACCAGAGTCTTCATAATTCTCCATCCATGGTTTTCTGGCCTGGAAGGGGAAAAGCATTAAAGGGCAGCCAAAGCACTATCCATCAAATTCCAGCATCACCTGATCAAGGGAGTGGAGACTGCCTTATCAAATGTCTGGAAGCTTAGTATTGGGAGGAGCAAGGTTCAATGTCTTCTAATCCTGGTAGGAGGAAGTTCAGGCCAGGGAAAGTTGCAGCTAGGTCATCATTTTTTGTTCCTTTCCTATCTCTATCTCTTTTCATTACCCATATCCAAGCTCAGAACTCCTGGATCAAACCTCACCATCTTTCAGGTCCTGTTAAGACCTGCCCCTGGCTAACAGAGGATGGAGTAGTATTATCATCTGCTGTGTTCTGCACAAGTTTATGGAGATGAGATCTGCCTTATACAGCTTACACTGTTGGTATTCCTTATTCCATTATATACACTCACATCTACAAAATCAGAATACATATAAATATAAGTGTTTACATATATGCCTATATAGCATGCTGGTCTTGAAGAGATGAGAACCTGGGTTTAAAGTTTGTCTCTGGCATATACCATCTATGTAACCTTGGGCAAGTCAATAGTGTGCCAGACAACTCCCTAAGACTATAAATTGTAAAGAAGAGGCCAATTTTCACTAGAACTTTCCAGTGACTTTTCTATGCCAATGAAATCACTGGTTCTGTGCCCGCCTATTCCTAACCTTATACTTATTTTAGAGATCTCGGATTTCCAAGGTACATTTTCCCTAAATGCAGAGTGCAAAGGTATTTGTAAAACTCAGATTTGTTACAGCTAAAAAAATCAGCTCTTCCTAGCCAATATTCTGTTAATGTCTCTCGGAATTAAGGGAGGCTAGAATGGAGATTATCATCGAACTCACATTCAAAGCCTTTTCAGTTTGGTAGAAACTTCCAGAGATTAGTTCTGTAGGCATATTCTTCAACATCCCAAGGCCACATCTCTGGCTTAAGGAAGCATCAGAAGGACACTTCAGTAGAAAATATATATTTGTATATGCACACATATATGCATACACATGGGCATATATGATATATTTATACATAGATATGATGTCATGCATATATCATATATCTTAAGGCAGCTAGGTGGCACAATGGATAAAGTACCAAGCCTGGAGTCAGGAAAATGAGTCTTCCTGAGTTCAAATCTGGCTTTAGATACTTACTAGCTGCGTGACCCTGGGAAAGTCACAAAAACCTTGTTTGTCTCAGTTTCCTAATTTGTAAAATGAACTGGAGAAGGAAATGACAAACCACTTTAGTATCTTTGTCAAAAAAAATAGTCAAATGGGGTCAAGAAGAGTCAGACAAGACTGGAAAACAACTGACCAGCATATTACAGCATATTATATACATTTATATTATATATATAGTATATGCTATTATATATTAATGTTTCATATATATACATCACATTTATACATATATTCTACATTGAAATGCTCCTCTGAAATGTGTGTATACACATATCTGTGCATTTAAATGTATGAATGTTTGCATGTAGATAGTAAGCATTTGTTAAGTGCATTTTATATGTCAGGCACTGTGCTAAACACAAGAGAGACAAAGAAAGTCAAAAGACATTTCCTGCTCTCAAGGAGCTTACAGCTTAATAGGTGGCTCAGTGAATAGTGTTAAATCTGGAATCAGGAAGACTTGAGTTCAAATCCTTTCTCAGATACTTACTTGCTGTGTGACTCTAGGAAAGTGACTTAAAATGTCTCAGTCTCAGTTTCCTTATCTGTAAATGGGCGATAACATCAGAAAGGCCCTCTAAAAAATAAAGTGAAAATACCGAAGGTAAGCTAAAGAAATAGATATGCTAGAGAAATTCCATCCATCTTTGAGGAAGGTGGATCTTACAAGATTGTTGTGAGGATCAAATAAGATAAAGTATTTTGCAAACTTTAAAGTGCTATATAAATGTCAGCTATTATTATTACTTTTATTATTATCATATAGATAGACATGCTAAAACTCAAACCTTAACATTTTGTCAATTTTTTAAAAATTATGAAATAAAAAAAAATCCTTGTATGCACCTAAATTACCCTGATTAGCTATATATGTAGTTACAATTAAGCTGCCAGATCTAAATTTTGAACTTTCTGTTTGTGGAAATATTTCCTTTGTGTGAAACTTTTAGTCTGCTGCAATTTCTGTTTGGTCCTTCTAAGGAGTTCTTTTCATCTTGTACCTTTTTCTTTTTCATACAATTTCCATACATTGGCTCCATGCCCTAGCGCTATAGATTTCCCAAGGTGGATTGTTCTTCTACCAATTCCTACCTCACCCAGCACTGACTCACCTCCCTTCAAGGATTTCACGTTCATTTCCAGGGACTGGCAGCAGAAACAGAAATGAAATATCAACCTCATGTATAATGACTCTCATTCTTTCCAACCACTTCAGGTATTGATTTAGAATCTCTTTTTCAAAGTGAAAAGTGACAAAGCTAGAAGTGAAAGTGGATCCTCCACCCTTCTTCCGCTCCTTTTTGGGCATTTAGTTGGATGTCAGAGCTCATAGAAATCTCCCTATTCATTTTTGGTTCTTGATGGAGGATTTTCTTTTGGGATATCATTACCAGTTCCATTTTCCATCTTTTTGAATAATTCCTTGGATCATGCTTCCTGACTATGTGTCACTCTCCTAAATCACCTGAAATTAGAGTCCTCCCCCAACTTTTTTGACAAAATTCCTTAATGGAGAAAAGAAACATGAGGGTTTACTTCTAAATCACCACCATTTGCCAAATGAAAAAAAAATACTCTCCTTTTTATGATGCTAGAATGGAGCTCTCATTTAGGCACAGGGAATGTTTTGGACTAGGAATATGAAATTCTTCTTTCTCTTCTCAGATCCTTAAATAGCCTGGGTGAAATTTCTCAACTTCTTTGCAATACTGCAGATTTCCCCATCTACAGAATGAGAATATTGACTTTCCATCTTGCCAGGTTTGTTAATCGTATGGTTTCCAATTATCCCAATAGATACAGGAGGCACATGTAACAATAATGCAATATTCACAACACCTACAGTGGTTATGAATATGCTGGTATAGTTGTGAATCACAAAATGTAACAGGCTTTCCACATGGAGGATAGAACCAAGCCTTTATTCAAATACCAGAAAACCGAGTGCCAGAACCAGAAAGCCAAAGTCATTACAGTAACCATGAAGCTGGTACATGGTTAATGCACTGAATACCCACATTCCCAAGCCTTCATAACAGAACAGGCTTCCTCAAGCAGCGATCCTCCTCTTTCACTCATGATAGCTCCTCAGCCTGGTTCTCAGAAGTTCTCAGTCGAAATTCCCAGAGGAAATGTCTCAGCAGAAGCTCCATCCTCCAGATGCTCACTGAGAGAAATTCTCTATCTCTCTCCCTGGCAGTAGCTGCTCTGCATCTGCAATGCTTAACCCCAGAACATTCTGTCTGTCCAGCTTGTGCTCTTCCTTATATATCTATTAGCTCCTCCCTGTTCTGCCCCTTCCTGTTACATCAGCAACTTCCTCCCAAGGTGTTTACTATTTCAGTGTTAATTAAATAGCTTAAACAAGGTGTTAACTTGAAACAAAGTGCTAAGTACCCGCTTACTTGCCAATACAAAGGGGCATGGAAGATCTTCAGATTCCATTAACATTACAGCACAGAAGCAAAGTGTATTGTTTGAAAGAAAAATAAAAGCTCCCTTTCTAGATAATATCCTTTAAACAGGCCTACCAATAACAAAACTGTAGAATTTTTTAGATGAGAGGGGCCTTAGAATTTTAGTGAATCACTTACACAATCACTATTAATAAAAGAGACCTGAATTTATATTTCTTTGGTAACTGGGACGTTCCCTCCTCCTGTCTCCTCAGTTGCCTATTCTGTAAAGAGGTAGTGAACATTTCTGTCTCAGTAGAATTATTCTGAGAAGGAATAAGATCTTGTTTGCCAGGTAGACTGTGGTCTCCTATGAAATACCATAAGCATACAAAATATAACTAAATAGGACACAATGGTTCTGAACTTCCCTTTTAACATCTCAGAAGGTATTAGCAACACAAATTTCCCATATGGCAAGAAAAAGAACAAAGTTTGGCTCAGAGGACATTCTCGCTGTTAATTTCTGCCATGCCATGAATGGAGAGAAGAAAAAACAAAGTCTCTTGCTCCACAAAGATTTTTTACCGAGTAGCTGGAGGGGTTTTGTTTCACTGGTTGTCTGTAATATGGCTGGGAAGCACCATGCTCTCTGAAGAATTAGAACTGTAGGTGACCCAGAGGGCAACAGGGGGATGCATGATGGGTATAAGTAGGTTGCTCAGTGATACCAGCAATACTTTGCATGTGAAAAGTGACACAAGATCTATGATCTGAAAAATGTAAGGCTAGAAAAAGAACTGGTTCAGTCATATGGAGAGAGTATAGGATAACAAGTGGTTAACTTAAGGGCTATGGTGGTACTCAAAGAATGACCTAGGGAAGGCACCAAACACATTGGGCTGATCTCTTTTGGGAGGACTTGAACAAGAATGGCACAAAAGTGGAAGGTGTGAATGGTTATGTCACTGGAGAGAGAGACCATATCAGTGAGATCATAGGTCTATTGATGTGCAGAAGTAAACTAGAGGGACTTAAGGAATCTTTTTCAGGTGTGTTATCTGATAACTCCTTGCTAGTGGTTCAGTGCTGAATGCAGAATCAAAAAGACCTGTGCTCCAATCCAACATTTATAACTGTGTAAACCCGGGCAAGTAATTTAACAAATGTTACCTTCATTTCGTCAACTTTAAGATGTGGATAATGATTACATCTACCACCTAGGATTGGTGTCAGGATAAAGACAGATAACATTTATAAAGTGCATCACAAACTTTAAAATGCTATATAAATACTAGTTATCATCATTAGCGATATTGGGTAATGATGTTTTTAAAAAGCCATCCAATTAGATCAGTTATTAGATGAAATGAAATTATATAGCCCAGTGATGCTTATGCATTCATTATGGAAGGTGGTGGTGGAAGGGTGGCAGAGGTGGAAAATATTTTTCTTTCCTTTTTTCTTTGCTGTTTGGTAGGAGGAAAGTATAATGAACTTTCCTCTGTGACTTTCTGTCCACTGCAGATGGGGGAAAGCTGGGCTTATAGTTTTTGTCTACTTGCCTTCAGAACATCATAACCAATCTATGAAGAATTTTTCAAGTGGTTGGCCTTTGTATGAGAGGCAGATTGGTATACTGGATAGAGAATTGGACTCAGACAGAAGAAGACCTGAGCTTGAATCCTGCGTCAGACATTTGCTAGCTGTGTGATGCTGGGCAAGTCATCTTGTGTCTTTGGGCCTCGGTTTGGCTCATTTTTAAAATGGAGATAATGGTAAAGCCTCCCTCACAGTGTTGTTGTGAGGATAAAATAAGGCACAGAAAGCATTCTGTAAAAGTGAAAGCACTATATAAGTGCTAATTTATTAATTAGATGTTAAATAGTTGTCTGCATTTAATGATGTCTTGGCATTCTTGGTCTGACATGATATTCTTCCTTTCAGTAGAGTTTTCTACCAGGAGATAGATATTTTGCACATGATACCCCTTCTAGCAATGAATCATAGGATCATAGGTTTAGAGCTGGAATGGACCTACAGGCCATTTAGTACAACCCCTTTCCTACCCTTTCATTTTATAGATTATGAACCCCAGGTACAGATAGGGTAAGTGATTTGTAGATAATATGGGATAGAGTTGAGTTTCCAATTCAGGGCTTCTGCCCCGAAATTCAAATCTTTTCCCACTGTACTCGGCTGCTTGACCATTGGATTTAGAGCAGGTAGGGACCTTAGAGAGTTCAACAAGCATAGTTATATTTCAACAGCAAAGAGGCACATGGATCTACCTAAGTGATATTCAATTGTAGCCATTATTCTGATAGTTCAAACCTATAAAAAATACTTCTGCATCATTTATTTGGCAATTTTAGGGAAAAGTTACTTAGGCTTCTGAAATTTCCTTGTAATTGCCATGGTCTTCACCTCCCTTTACACATATAGATGAGGTCTGAGTGTTCTTGAAGCTATCCCTGGAGAGAGGAAAAGTTTGTCTGTCAGTTATTCATCTGGGGCTCTGGGCCTTTGGCAGTCATCTTGACCTTTGTCTTGTCACTGGACTTTGATGGCTCTGGTGGAGAGAGTGAGGCTGATGACTTTGCACAGGCCTCCCTTACTTAAATCAAATTCATTTGCAAATCAGTACATCACCATCCTATGTCATCGGTCCTCTCTGAGAACAAAGGAGGAACAATGATAGTCACTTTCTAGAAACTGGTTGGTAGGAAGGAGATGCATGTATGACCAAAGGAAATAACAAAAACCACATCCCACAGTTCTCTTAGTCTGTACACATCTATTTTTAACAAACTTTATTGTTAGGGCAGTAGGACACCCAGTCACTTAGAGAGTGTTGTATGCCTCAAAATGACCTGGGGTTGAAAGTACTGGTCCCTGGATTGCCAATACTCAGTGCTCTGATTTAGCAACCAAATTGAGTCTTCATGGAAAGTTAAGAACACCCCTTGAAAGTCATTTTGGTGTGGGTAGAATGTACTCACAAGAGAGAAGATTTCCAAACTCTAGTAACTTTTCCAAGAAAGCCTTGCTAATTGAGGATGATTTAGTCATATGTATTTGCTCATCTTTGATCTGTATTGATATACAGTAAAACAATTTTTCTCTGTTTAGTGAGATGGATGCTTTCCTATTATGTAATGACCACAACAAATGGACCTAGAGAATGTCACAAGGTCTTGGAGGATCAAATTCAATCGACAGTTTGAAATGTTTACACAATACCAAAAAAAGATGGCTGGAAAAAGGAAGACATTTAACTGACTGGTTGTTTTCTCAACATGATAACAGTGTGTGTGTGTGTGTGTGTGTGTGTGTGTGTGTGTGTGTGTGTGTGATGAGGTGAGGGGGAGTCAAGGCAGGGCTGAGCTCAGTGTTTTGACATATGTAGGAGCAACTTGAACTTAAAGGAATCGATTTCCCAGGAGCCCTCCTCTGTTTACAGGAAGACAAGATTACAGTTTGGCCTGGCTTTGGGTGGCAAAGGAGGGGCAAAGAAGACTGGTTGACTATAGGGCTTTTCTGAGTTCATAAAGTCTCCACCACAGAGGAAAGGCAGACCTCATGTGGCTTTGGTTGTCACGTCTCCTTCTACCAGGAAGGATGTGGGCGGTGTTGCACTGACCTACACTGAGAACACTGACTCAAAGTGGACCCTTCAGATTATCTAGGCCTTTGTTACATCTGATAAGGCAGAAGATGATTTGAAAATGCCAGAGTAGCAGCAGAGTCATAAACTATCTCTCCCAGGATGTTGGAATGAAGCTTTCTGTCAACTCTTTAAAAACCTATGAGATTAGGTAGTTGGGTTGTGAGAGGCAGTGCTGAACTACTGAGTCATTAATTTATCTTTTTTCCATCAGTAGTAATCTCTCTCTCTCTCTCTCTCTCTCTCTCTCTCTCTCTCTCTCTCTCTCTCTCATCTATCTATTTACTCATCTATCTTTTTAAAGTGTGTTGTTTATGAATAATAAGCTTGTCAGGATAAAGGATGGTAATAATTATTTACTTATTTATTTTAGGGTTGTGGCACATTTATCTGTATGACTCTATCAGGTCCAAACCAATTCATGGTGACTCTACCTTCCCCTGGTGACTATTGAGAGTTCACCAAATGTTGCATGTTTCCCCCTTCAATGACAAACTCTCTTAATGAAGAGAAGGAAAATGAGGGTCTTCTTTAAAAAAGGATTAATTGGGAGATAATCTTTCTTAGAGCTCTAGAAGCTTATTAATCCAGAGCTGAAAGGGGACTCAGAAATCATTTAGATGATAAATTCCTTCAGATAATGATTTCTTAGTGTGTGTGTGTGTGTGTGTGTGTGTGTGTGTGTGTGTGTGTGTGTG
>NW_027186372.1:41334988-41346423 GCF_028583685.1 Petaurus breviceps papuanus | reverse complement strand
TGTGTGTGTGTGTGTGTGTGTGTGTGTGTGTGTGTGTGTGTGTGTGTTGGACCCCTTTGGCAATCTGGTGAAGTCTATGAATCCCTTCTTGGAATAATGATTTTAAATGCATAATACAAATTTGATTCAAAAAGTTAAGGGGATGGTGAGGGTAGCTATAAAGGAGTCAATTGACATTGTATACATCTTAAGCTCAGTATGTCCAAAACAGAACTCATTATCTTGTTATATTTTCCTCTAAACCTTCCCTTTCCAAAATTCTTATTATTGTTAATACATATGTATACATGCAAACACAAAGAAAATCAGTTATATGGAAATACAGTAATTAAAAAAAACTCACTAAATTCATGGACTCCAGGTTAAGCATTTCTCCTCTGGATCTTGAGGTTCTGAGAAGTTTAGAGGTCTCACAGGTAACAAATAACCGAGCAAAAATTTGAACCTAGGTTCTTTGATTCCAAATCCAGGGATCAAGCAAATCCTGTTTCAGATCCTGGGCTTCAGTTCCTCATGTGAAAAATGGAAGAAAGGAAGGACCAAGTGACCTCTGAGATCCCTTCAGTCTCCTAATCTGTGATCCTGGTGGTTATTTCCATTATGATTTACTGTTTTAATTGATCATTATGTTGAGCCATTGCAGCAAGAAGGCTTGTTAACTTAGTTCTTTTCTCAAGTATTTGTACTAATAGTGGAATCACAGAAGAATGAGGAATAAAATACTTTTAATCTGTGTGATAAACAATCTGGTCCAGGTAACCAAATGATCAAATATTTCTCAGACTAATTTGAATTGAATCTATAATCATACATCGTCTCTTGTTCTTTCAGAGAGAATTCCAAAACAAAATAACCAGCTGCTCAGCCAATAACTGTCCACTTCAGTGAAAAAAAAGCACTTATTTGGTGTTATGTGTGTTATGTAGATTCCCCTGCAGCCCTCTCCCCCTTCTGTTATGCTGACACAGTGAAGAACACCAAACAAGTCAGGCAAGTTTAAAAAACCTCCTCATGCCCTCTGGTCCCTCCATCCTTCCCTCTTCTCCTTGTCCATAGAAACACAGAATCCTGTATCTGGAAAGTTGACCAGGGATCATCCTCTGATACAATTCATGAACCTGAAATTTCTCTAATGGCCCCAACAAAGTAGCCCACTTAGGCTCCAAGTTCTTCAAAGAAGAAGTCTCAGCTTTCCAAGTCCTCCTCCTCCACTCTGGAATAGCTCTAAAAGTAGGAAAAGATTTAATATCAAATTTTAATCCACTTTTTTGCAACTTCTCCCTATTATTTCTTATTCTGCCTCCTTGGCCGAGAAAAACAAGGAGTCTGATCCCTCTTCCATATATATCTATCTCTATCTTATACTTTATTCGCTTACATACTACTTGGAGGATACTATAAGGGTTATGGGATTTAAAGATCTTCCATGCCCCATCAGACTTGCTTATGTAGCAGGAAAGGGCAGAACAAGAGGAAGCGGAAGCCAAGCTAGAGTTCCTGCAGTGGCTAGCAGTGGTGGTGATGGCAGCAGCAGCAGCAGAGGCAGTGGCAGCACGATGCCCTTTTTTTGAGTTAGCCAGAATTTCTGCTAAGCACTCCTGCTGAGGACTGCCAGGGGCCGGAGCTGCTGGGAGCGCGCTTCCTGGACACTGGGTGGTTGCTGTGAGTGGGGAGAGGAGGACCTTTGCCTGAGGTAGCCTGTTCTGTTTTAAAGGCTTGAGAATGTGGGTGCTTTCTACTTTATCTACCTGTGCTAATTTCATAACTACTCTGATGGCTTTCACTTTCTGATTTTGGGACTCAGTCCTTTGGTATTTTAATAAATTTTCTAGCTTATTCCCCCATATAGCAAGCCTGATGTATTTTGTGATGGATAATTACATCAGCATATCTGTAATTTCCGTAGGCATTGTGAATATGGCATTGCTGATACAGATACATATCTATATGTACATATACACACAATATAGACACATTATATATAGAAACATATACATGTGCACATACACACGTGTTTCAATTCTGCTTACTCAGTGGCAGAGAAGATAGCTGTCATCACCAGGAACAATGATAATGAACACTATGCTTGGGATTCTTCTGCTGGTAGCTCTTTCACAGTCTGTGCTGACCATGGTGAATCTATTGGCAGGGGCACTAAAGTGATTTTGTATATGAAAGATGACCCAACAGAGTATCTGAAAGAGAGTAGGGTCAAAGAGGTTGTGAAAAAGTACTCTCAATTCATTGACTGTCCCATCACACTTCATTTGGAGAAAGAATGAGAGAAGGAAATCAGTGATGATGAGACAGAGGAAGACAAAGAGAAAGAAAAGGAAGAGTCGGATGCAGAGAAACCCAAAATTGAAGATGTAGGATCTGATAAAGAAGATGAAGGCAAGGACAAGAAGAACATCAAGAGGATCAAGGAGAAATACATTGATCAGAAAGAGCTGAACAAGACGAAGCCCATCTGGACACATAGCCCTAATGACATCAGCCAAGAGGAATAATGGTGAGTTTTATAAGAGCCTCACCAATAATTGGGAAGGTCAGTCGGCAGTAAAATATTTCTCTGTGGAAGGTCAGCTGGAATTCAGAATTCTGCTCTTCATTCCCCACCAGGTTCCTTTTGATCTCTTTGAAAACAAAAAGAACAGCATTAAGCTGTATGTATAGTGTGTGTTCATTGTGGTCAATTGTGATGGGCTTATTCTTGAGTATCTTAATTTTATCCTAGGTGTGGTAGAATCTGAGGCTCTGTCCCTTGACATTTCTAGAGACATGATGGAGCAGAGTTAAGATCTTGAAGGTCATCCATGAGAACATTGTCAAAAAGTGTCTAGAGCTCTTCTCTGAACTGGTAAAAGACAAAGAGAATTACAAAACGTTCTACAAGGCCTTTTCAAAAAACCTAAAGCTTGGAATCCATGAGGACTCAACCAACAGGTACCCTCTATCTGAACTGTTACATTATCACACATCTCAGTCAGGAGATGAAATGACTTCCTTGTCTGAATATGTGTCTAGAATGAAGGAAACCTAGAAATGCATCTACTGTTATCACTGGTGAGCGCAAAGAACAAAGTGGCCAACTCTGCCTTTGTGGAATGGGTACAGAAAGGTGGTTTTGAAGTAGTATATATGACAGAGCCCATTGATGAGTACTGCATGCAGCAGCTAAAGGAATTCGATGGGAAGACCTTTGTCTCTTTTACTAAGGAAGGGTTGGAACTTCCAGAGGATGAAGAAGAAAAGAAAAAAATGGAGGAGAGCAAGGCAAAATTTGAGAACTTATAAAAGCTAATGAAGGAAATTCTGGATAAGAAGGTTGAGAAAGAGACAATCTCCCATCAGCTGGTATCTTCACCCTGTTGCATTATGACTAGCACATATGGCTGGACAGCCAACATAGAATGCATCATGAAGACCCAGACATTGAAAGACAACTCCACAATGGATTACATGATGGCCAAGAAGCACC
Organism: Petaurus breviceps papuanus; assembly: GCF_028583685.1. Classification (NCBI taxonomy): domain Eukaryota; kingdom Metazoa; phylum Chordata; class Mammalia; order Diprotodontia; family Petauridae; genus Petaurus; species Petaurus breviceps. Next base: position 41,342,942 of record NW_027186372.1, on the reverse strand, counting down.
TGGAAATAAACCCAAATCACCCCATTTTGGATATTCTCAGGCAGAAAACTGAGACTGAAAAGAACAATAAGGCTGTAAAAGACCTGGTAATACTACTTTTTGACTCTGCTGTCTTCAGTTTTCTCCTTTGAAGATCCCCAGACTCACTCAAATCAAATTTACTGCATGATTAAATTTGGTCTTGACATTGATGAGGATGAGGTGACAGCAGAAGAACCCAGTGCTGCTGTTCCTGATGAGATTCCCCCACTTGAAGGAGATGAAGATGCATCTTGCATGGAGGAGGTGGATTAGAAGAACTTCTGCAGCAGACCCCTGGCGGCTCCATCTGCCAAAGTCTAGTGGAGTTTTTTCCCTCCTGTTTTAAGTACATTAGGGCAGGGCTTATAGGGCCCTGTTTCCCCTCTCCTGATCTGGGGAGTAGAATGTTGTGTATTGTGGGCTGTTCATGTTTACTTTGTTCTGAAATTAAAGTGTGCAGAATAAAGAGAAAGCAGTTTTTAATACAGAAAATATGTATGTAACTATATGTTTGTGTGGGTGTTTATATGTACATATATGTGTGTGTGTATATACATATATATATATATATATATATATATATGTATTTATATATATTCTAGAACTTGTCCAGGAATAATTAAGCTTCTTGTAAGTAAGTAAATAAGTAAGCTCCTTGGCTTACAGTCTGAAGACTTTAATTTTTTTGTTTGTTTGATACATTAGTCTACTTCCAGTCTGGTGGAACTTCTCCCACTCTCCAAAGTGTTTCAGTAGTTGCTCTCCACAGTTTTTTTTTTCCTTGAACTCACTGATGAAAGCTAGTTGCTCTATGAATAAGCTCTCTACTTATCTTAGACTTAAAATCCTTGTCAACTTCTCTTATTCTATTTTTCCCTGCCTAAAATTAGTCTTTTTGGTAGAGAAAGAGTTGGAATAAGGATTGGACCTTTGATTTGTTTGACAAAGAAAATTCCTGGATGAGGAAACTCCCTCTGGCAATGCTATTTGACAATTTGATGGCTTCTATACAATTTATGGTCTTAGAGAAAATGTTCTAGAGCTTGGAAAGGTTGAGTCACTTTCCCAGGCTCATATAGCTAGTATATATCAAAGGAAGGACTTGAACCCTGTTCATCCTGACTGTAGGGCCTGCTCTCTATCTTCTGTGCCATAGCTGTCTCTTGGTAGAAGGTATACAAGTAAAAAAAAATTAAATAATTCTTCCTTTTCTTCATTGTCTCTTATCATTATGCCATTACTTCCATTCAAGTTGTGGTCTTATAACTTCTTTGATCTTTATCTGGACCCCAGGTTAGCTTTTTTTTTTTTAAGTACCTTTTGTTATCTTTAGCATCCTAAGCATTATTAGTTTCTTTTTTTTTTTTAAAACAAGGGGTTAAGTAACTTGCTCAAGGTTACTTGGCCAATTATTTCTGGGTGTGGTGCTGAGTATCTGCGCCCAGATTTGATCTCCAGGTCATCCTGACACTGGAGCCGGTGCTCTTACTCGCTGAGCCCCCTGGCCGCCCCAGCATTATTAGTTTCTTAAAGGGATAATGCATGTAATCCTAGCTGTGCCATTGTGTGAATTTAGAAAATTCACTTCACCTTTTTGGAGCCTGTTTCCTCATCTATTAAATGAAGGTGTTGGATGCAATGGCTTCCAAGGTTTCTTGTAACTCTCAATCTATGACTGTGTCTTCATTATATTGTAAGTTACTTGAGGTCCACAAGGACTTTGACATTTTTGTCTTTTTATATCCAGGATCTAATACAATGTCTTGGTCAGAGTGACTGATAAATGTTTGTTGATTTAATAAGTGGATTCATGTATGAAAATAAAGGAATGCAATTGGAGTTAAGTTTAGGAGATAGTTTTTCTCATTTTCTTTTCAGTGTTTTGTGAGAAAACACCATTTAATATGTTTATAATGGATTCCAGAAGTTTATTTTTGGAAATTATGCTTATTTGTCTCCATCTCAATCAGAAATTACTTCTCTGTATATTTCTTTGAGAATCCCCTCATTTGTTTCCAAAAATTTTTTCTTGTGCACCAAAAGAATTATTTAAAAATAATAACTCTGTAATATTTCTACCTTCCTCAAAGATGGATGGAATTTCTCTAGCATATCTATTTCTTTAGTTCTTCAGTATTTTTACTTTATTTTTTAGAGGGCCCTTCTGATGTTGTTGCTGAGAAATTTTAATTTCTCCATTAAGAGTAAAAAATGTCTAGGTTTTCTCGTTCCCAAGTGATGAAATGCAAAATATTCTCATAGAGCAAGAATTGTTCCAAGGATGAAGCACTGGCTGTAGTACTACCCTGAGGGCGATTTGTGAAAAGTTGGCCATGGTGTTAAAAAATGCAGGGCAAACTAGTTGGCCATGAATCTTAGCTAAATTCTTTACTTCATGATGATTTATTTGTTTTAGTAGTTTAGAAGCCCAGGAAATTCCTTCTCCTCTACTATTAATTTGGTAGCTATAACCTCTCAGCCCCAGAGTATGTTTTCTTGACTGTTACACATTTTCTGATATCTTGTATACTCATTGGCTAAATCCTTTTGGATGTGCTCCTTTGCTTCCACTAAGAACTTTCCCATACATGAGGTTCTTCAATCAGGTATCCCAGAAATCAGACACTGGCATTTTCTAGTTGATCAGAAGAAAGAGGAAGAAACAAAACTGTGGAGAAAGTGGTAAGATTAGATGATGTCTTATCAAAAAATAGCTATTCCATGCAATGGATGAATATGATTCATTGAGGCCATTGTCCCAGCTATGCAGATGAATACAAGTCTACCTGTTCAGAAATGGAGGGATATTAGATGATTTAATAAGAAATCAAAGTATGAACAATTTAGAAGTGCTATGCTTATGGGTATTATTGTCATAAGTGATTTACTTTCTCTTCCATAGTAGAGGACAACTTAGTAGTTTTAATACTGATGATAAAATTTAATTTAAAGCACCACTCGAAATGCTTGTTAGGTTGTTGCTGCTTGTTATCTCCAGATAAGAAGGGCTTAATAGTAACATTGACAAATATGGAACAGGGTTTTGGAAGTGGTGAGCCAAGTAGTCAATATGAAGAACTTGAAGATCATATCTTGGCAACTCAACTCTTGATGAGAATCCAAGAGCTTGTGGGTTAGATAATTGCTTTGCTCTTAATGACAGTTTAGTGGGGTTTTATAAGAAAAAAGGGTTTTTCTTTTCCTTTATGGCTCCTTATGTATAGTCTCTTATTTGAGCTTCAGAGGTATATATAATTATTTCCATTTTGCAGTTGAGAAATGGAAGCCAAGAGCAGTTAAGAGCCTTGCCCGTGGATTTTGTAAGCCTTAAAGGGATATAGAAACAACACATCAAAATACCCATTGATGTTTAGCCTTTGATTCAAAATTTATACTGAATGGGGGCTTACTCCTACTGGAGGCAACGCGACTGTAACTGTCTTGCTATTGGGTTTAGTCGCTCAGGATTAACTTTAGAGGTTGTGGCAAGTTGAATTCTCTTAGTGGTTGCCTAGAACTGACCTGATTGAGGCTCTTCTTCTCTCCCACAAAAAAAGTTGCTTACTCAGGAACCAAACCCATCTTCGAAGGCTGGTTCCAAAATGGCTCTTAGGAATTGAAATATAATCTCATGTTGTGGAAAAAGCATTGAACTTGGAGTCAAAAGTCCTTGGTTGGAGTTCCTGATCTATTATTTTTGTTAGTTGTGTGATGTTGGGTGTGCCATTTGAATGCTTTGAGCTCCAGCTTCGGATAATAACACTGTTCTTACCTACCTCATAAGGTATTGTGGAGACTAAATGAAATAATTAATGTGAAAGCACTTTGAAAATTTAGAAGTGCTAGGTATTATTATCATAGGTGATTTACTTTCTATTCCATAATAGAGTTGGGACAACTTAGTACTCTAGCACCCTAACATCATGCATTAGTTTAGTCCCAAAAGGACTTGGGGTCTTGCACACCAAAGTGAATTCCAAAAAACTCAGAGATATAGACAAAGGCCTTACACATCATGCTGAATATAAAAAAGTCCAGGGTCTGAAACACGAGGCCTGATATAGTACCCTAAGTATATTTCATGTTTTTGATAACTTTTGAGTATGCTTTATCCATCCAACCCCCGTCATCTTGGAATGAACTACAGTTGGCAGTTCATGTAAATATATTGGGTCCCTATGATATCACTTTTCAAATATATACTGACCCAGACCTTCAGTCCTATTTCTCTGCCATCTCCAATCTTTATTTTCTGGTATTTGTGGAGTGAACACACATACCAATGCTTCTTCCTATTAGTACAGTATCCTGAAGTGTGTGTGTGTGTGTGTGTGTGTGTGTGTGTGTGAGGGAGGGAAGGTAACAACAGTGAACTGGTATTTTCTCAGCTCTATAAGTGCCTGATTCAGAATAACTCTCTTCTGAACTGAAAACAACCTTCCTTTCCTACTCCTCCCTATTAGGAGAGACCTATCCAGTTCTATTATATCCTTTCCCAGTCTTTTTCTTTCTCTGCCCTCCCTTTGTTTCTCCTTGGAGCCTCTATTCTTCTTATCAAATTGTCCTAAATCACAGAACTCTTCCTACACTCTCCATCTTGAATTGGCAGAAACCTGACTCTCAAAGATCTCATTTCTCTAGTTATCCTCTTGAATGCTCCATGTGATTTCTCTTGTGTCACTAGTCATACTGGGCCAGGAGGAGGATTCAGTATACTTCCTCCTATTCCCTGACACTTCTAACCTTCTCTAGACTGCCATTCCTTATCAACCTTTCTCCCTTTAAGAGTCATTCTACCTGTACACATCCCCCTCCCCCCCATCTCCATTGAGATACTTTTACTTTAACCTACCAGACTTCAACACTCATTCATCAAAGGAGCTGAGCACTGTTCAGCACAGTATTCCCTTGTACCTAAACCCTGGCTTTATACTTATATACTTCATTGTGAGCTGATGTTCCCTTGCACACTTTAGACTCCTAGTAAGTCAAGCCCCTTAATCCCCATGATCTATATCTTTAAATAGCCATAGACAAGGGAGATCATAGCTTCGATCTTATCATAACCCATAACTGTACCACCTTCATGATTCTGATTGTTAAAGTCCTTTTATCTCTTCATAATCACTTCTTACTGTACCTCTCCTTTTGTCTCATTCCTCTAAAACCTCTAGAACTTCCATTTCTCTCTTCTTTCCTAGGCTTTCCTCTCTCTCTAATGATTCTTCTTGTGAAAGGTCCAAACCTTTATTTGTGTCCTTGATGCCTTATCTTCCCACCTCTTCTTGGAACTTGACCCATTTATAATTGAATTCTTCCCTTATCTTCAACTTTTCTTCTTTTTACTGATTCCTTTCCTACTTTCTACAAACATATCTAGGTTTGTCCAATCCTTAGGAAACTTTCAATTGACCTGATATCCCCTAAAGCTATTGTCCTTTATTTCTTCTCTGGCTTTTTCAAGGTCCTGAAAAAAGTGTTTGCCTTGTTGCCTCCACTTCTTCATCATTCACTAACTTCTTGAAATCTGATTTTCAACCTCACCACTCTACTGAAATTTTTCTCTTTAACTATTTACCAACATTTCTTAATGAGTAAATGCAAAGGCCTTTACTCAGTTCTTATTCTTTTTGGCTTCTCTGTAAGTTTAAATTCCAATAACCACCCTTTCCTCCTGGATACTCTCTTCTTCTCTGAATTCTGTGATAATATTCTCTCCTTGTTTCTACTCCTACCTGTCTGACCACTCTTTATCAGTCCCCTCTGTTGTTTTTTTCATCTCTACTCTGTTTTTGAATAGACATCTTTGAGGGCACTGTCCTGGGTACCATTTTCTCTCTTTATATTGTCTTTCTTGTTGACTTTATCAATTCCTAGAGGTTGAATAATCATCTCTGTAATGACTCCCTATTCTATATATCTAGCACTAATTTCTCTCCTGACCTTTGGCCCCATATTGTCAATTACTTAACACCTAGATATTCCATTGGCATTTCTACCTCAACCTATTCAAATGAAACTCATCATCTCCCTTCTTAAAACCTATCCCTACTCCAAATTTCCTTATTTTTGTTCAAGAAATCAATCATTCTCCAAGCCCAAGTCATTTAAATTCAGAACCTAAGAGAATTTTAACTGCGATCTGGTCAAGCTTTCTTGTCTTTCAAGAATTAATAAAGATTTATTACACATCTAAAAAATGTCAGGCACTATACTTAGTAATGAAAGTAGAAAAGTAAAAGTGAAATATCTCTGCATTAAGGAGCTTAAATTCTTTTGGAGTGTGCATGTTGGAACTATTTATATGGGAAACAGAAAATGCAACATGCTACAGTATATTTCTAACACAATCTTTTGGTTCTGACTTAGGAATTGGGTTCTTGGTCATCCCTGGCCCAAAACGAAAATTCCAACTCTTTATAGAATGTGCCTATGTAACTGGCTTCCTGGACCAGATCGGAATTCATTGTTCTGACTTGATCCAGAAGCTTAATATAGACAAAGACATTATTAATGAAATCACCATATCACTCAAGTGAAGGAGGCATAAGCTTACTTATTTGTCATCAAGTAACTATCAAGCTGAAAGTAAGCTTTTTCCCTGTACTGTTGACTTTTATGTAATTTTCCTCATTCTTTTTCTGCTTAACTGATAGATACCTTGCCTTTTTCTAAGTTTCCTTTGTTGTTATTAAGTGACTATATCAATTGTTGGTCACAGAGGAGCAGCAGAGGCTGTATATCAAAGGGCAAATTCAATTTACTTTGTTATTCAGGAGAGCTACAGCTGTTCATCAACCCCAGGCAGGAAGAAGGCAGAGGAGAATCAGAGATAAAATGGAAGGTGATCTGGACAGAAAAAAAGGGGAAGTTATGAAGAATACAAATAAATTACAATCTAAAATATATGGTAGATTCCCAGAGAAAGATAGAGAGAATACTAGGTCCTACTGTGTTTATATTTAAGTCCAATAAAACATTTTATTTGGTGCAACAGAATTTTGTCTTAAAGGCTCTCTTCCAACAAAATGTCTCCCACACATAAGTCAAAATTTTTACAAGAATCCTTGAAAGCTATAATCACAGAGATCTTTGTTTGATCACCCTCTGATTATTAATATAAAGTAATGCATTAAAAAAGGAGATGTATGTCCACTGAAGGTGTTTGACATTATCATTCAAGAGGACTAGCATACCAGGAGGAGGGAGAGATTTCCTATAAATGAAATGGTACTTGAGATACTCTTGTTTATCTAATGTCACATATGTAGAAAGTAGCAGAGCTATGATTTGAACTTAGACCTTGTGAATCTAAATTCAGCATTCTTGTCAGGATACTGTATTGTTTTTATTTTTGGAACATTTGAAAGTATGTTGCTATGGAAAGAATGGACATGTTCACTGATATGTTCAGACAAAAAAAATGCAGCTATGGATTAAAATTCTGTGACTGAGGCTACTCTTTGGATGAATTTTTTGGAGGGCTATGTTTTGTTTTATTACTTCTCAAATATCTCCAAGCTGGAGAATTCATAGATCCAGTCTTCTAGACAGAGAAGAAGAATTTCTCAAGCAATGTGCCTCTTGACAAGAAAAAAGGACCACACATAAGGAGATTCCTGGTACTGGTAGAAGTAATGGAAAGGGACTAAAGACAAGACATAGGAAAGCAAGGGACCTGGACCTTATTTTTTTGAGAGTACCATGGTTTACTTGAGTAGCACAGATCTGATGGGAAGGAAGGTTATTTATATAACAGTACCATGTATATCTCTTCTAAAGAAGTCTAATAGTATCACAAGACTAAATATCTTGTTTGGGGTGAAAGGGAAACTTCCTTCCTTCCTTTTTTTCCTTCCTTCCTTCCTTCCTTCCTTCCTTCCTTCCTTCCTTCCTTCCTTCCTTCCTTCCTTCCTTCCTTCCTTCCTTCCAT
>NW_027186372.1:41331528-41334588 GCF_028583685.1 Petaurus breviceps papuanus | reverse complement strand
TTTCTTTTCCTTCCTTCCTTCCTTCCTTCCTTCCTTCCTTCCTTCCTTCCTTTCTTTCTTTCTTTCTTTCTTTCTTTCTTTCTTTCTTTCTTTCTTTCTTTCTTTCTTTCTTTCTTTCTTTCTTTCTTTCTTTCTTTCTTTCCTTCTTCCTTTCTTTCTTTATTCCTTTCTTCCTTTCATTTTTTCTACTCTGTGTTTTCTGTCATGATTTTTGTTGTAAAATTATTATGTCTTATATTTAAGACTGAAAGACACATTTAAATGAGTCATTTAATTCAATCATTTAAATAAAAAGTCTTCATTTTTTAGTAATCTTTTGATTGAATTCAACTTTGATATTATTCCTATTTTTCATAATTTGTCAATAAAAACAAGAATAACAACAACAATGTTTATAAGGAAAACTTCTCAAAACATTAATAATTGACATCGAACAAATGTGGCATTTTTATGAAGAGAGTTTATACCCCCTATAGCATTAAACTCTTTATTATCTTTCCTAAATAGAATTAAATATGGCTTCCAAGTAGGAATTGTACCAAAGCATTTTAATCATATTGCATGTTTATTATATCTATATCTGCATATGTATACATATGTATATGTATGTGTATGTATATATTTTATTCAGTAGTTATTCAGTTGTGTCTGAATTTTCATGATCCCTTTTGGGTTTTCCTTGGCAAAGATACTGGAGTGATTTGCCATTTCCTTCCCCAGATCATTTTACAGATGAGGAAACTGAGAAAAACAGGGTTGAGTGACTTGTCCAGGGTTACACAACTAGCATGTGTCTGAGGCCACATTTGAACTCAAGCAGATGAATCTTCCTGACTCCAGCACTAGCATTCTATCCACTGCACCTCCTAGCTGTCCTGCTACATATGTACATACCTACTCACATACACACATACATGACATCTAAGTCAACAATACTATAGACATATTAAATAGTTCTTTCATCTTGTCAGACCTTTCTCTAATGATATCAAAATAGTATTTAGACACGATAGATGTAAAATTCTTAATGTATTTGAAAAGAATAATAGAAACTAAAAGCTTGGCTTGAATATAGAAGTCAAATTAAACCAACGATGAAAGTATATAATTAATAAATCTAAATTACAATTATATATACCTTGATCTTCTCTAAGCTGAATACAAAGCTGTCAAGGAGAAAGCTGTGCCTAACAAAGTTAAGAGGCTTACTAATGACCTAAAATAAAAGTTAAATGAGAAGAAGACATTCACAATAATTGGAACCTACTTAATACAAGTCATAACATACATTTTCAGGAAGTATAAAATGGACTATTGCATATTTGGAAAGTATCCTAACCACAGCTCATACAACGTTAATGAAACATAGAACCCATTACACTAAAGCAGCTATGGAAAGATAATATTCTTCACAGAAAAGATTACTAGATATTCTTAGAGTATGTGATAAGAGTTAAAAATTTAGAAAAAATACCTTTGTAGTGAGAAGATTTCACTGCACTGAGCAATGGAAAGAGGATCTTTAAAAGTACATGCCATGGGACTTGTTGAATGTAACTGAAAGCAGTTTATTTACCAATGAATCTATGAAAAAATCATGATACAAGTATAGAGTCAAAAGTCTTTCCACAGGCAGGAGAAAATGTTAAAATTGTTTGGAGAAAGGATGAGGTGGATATTGTCTTTGGTTATCAGGATCATATTGAAGATGCTTCCAGTGAACTTATAGAGGATATACTTACATCTGAATACTTTTATTCAACTATTGAAAATAGTAGTTCACAGTGTTATTAAGTATAAAATAATCACAGCAAGATAGTGATTGTATCAGGATCATTTCTATCTGAACTCCATCACAAAAATTAAGAATGAGAAAAAGGGAGAGAGGACAATAACTATTTATTAATCAGCTAATATGTACCAGACTGCACCAGAGGTGGGAAACCTGTGACCTCAAGACCATATGTGGCCCTCTAGGTCCTCAAGTGCTTCATAGATCTGTGCACTCTCTTTGATCCATGATCTACTGCTAGGTCTATCTCCAAAAAGCATCCAAAAAAGGACCTATTTGTACAAATATCTATATCTATATCTATCTATCTATCTATCTATCTATCTATCTATCTATCTATCTATCTATCTATCTGTCTGTCTGTCTGTCTGTCTGTCTGTCTGTCTGTCTGTCTATCTATCTATCTATCTATCTCAGTTCTTTTTTGTGTTATCTAAGAATTGGAAATCAGAGGGATTCCCATCAATTAGGGAACAACTAAACAAACTGGGGCATATGATTATAATGGAATCTTAGTATGCTGTAAGAAACAGCAAACAGGATGATTTCAGAAAAACCTGGAAAGACTTGTATGATCTGATGTATAATGAAGTGACCAGAACCAGGAGAATATTGTACACAGTAAAAGAAATACTGTTTGATGAACTGTGAATGACTTAGCTATTCTCAGTGATACAATGATTCAAGACAATCCCAAAGGACTAATGATAAAGCATGCTATCTGTCTCTAGAGAATGAACTAATATTGGTTGAATACAGACTGCAGTATGCAATTTTTCACTTTCTTTCCCTTTTCTTTTTACTCGAGTTTTCTTGTACAAAATGGCTAATAAGGAAATGTTTTACATAATTGCATATGTATAATCTAGATCTGATTGCTTACCATCTGAAGGAGGGGTGAAGAGAGGGAAGGATAGAATTTGGAACTCAAAACTGTAAATAAAAATGTTAAAAAATAAAAAAAAACAAAGCACATCAAAATACATTTTGCTTTTAAAAAAGTATTATTGATGTTTTCTGATTTTATATCATATTCTCTTCCTAATATATTCCTCCTCCCCAAGTAATTCCAGTTGACTACTATATTGCTTGTCACACAGAGCTTACTTATTAAATGCTTTTAAAATTCATCCTTTTTCCCCCCTCATAATTACTCTTTGAAATGTGCTAATATTTCTATATCTATATCATCTATATCTATCTATAGATATATTACAGATTAGAGAGAGAGAGAGAGAGAGAGAGAGAGAGAGAGAGAGAGAGAGAGA
>NW_027186372.1:41246977-41331518 GCF_028583685.1 Petaurus breviceps papuanus | reverse complement strand
AGAGAGAGAGAGAGAGAGAGAGAGAGAGAGAGAGAGAGAGAGAGAGAGAGAGAGCTTCATAGTTGCACACTCAAGTACTCAAATGAATGTTTAATCTCATTGTTTGGACCTTGACTCCAAAAATGCTAACCACAATCCCTCTATACTTGCCTATCCCATGTAATTTTTATCAATGCATTCTCATCAGTTCTCTACAAGTGTCCATCTGTAAAGCCAAAGATGGGCACCTTTCCAGAGGACTGCTGCTGTGAACAGCTTTTCAAGGTTCTGATTATACAGTATAGTGAACTCTCTATTTATTCAATAACAAATCAGAGCAAAACATATCCAGAAAATCAAGGTACAGCATTCACAATGTTAAAACTTATCACAGAAAATCAAAATACAGCATTTATCATGTCACATTGTTGTAATGAGAAATCAGCAAGATGAGACCATTAATCATTTTAAGTGGAGCTTTCATTGCCAGCGACTTCCAGGGGTAAAACACAACCCAAATCAGGCAGCCTCGAGATGCATATTCTCTGAGCTTTTATAGACAAAAGTCACAACATAACTGTTGCCAAGGAGAAACCACAACTTGAGCAAGTGGGGAAAATACAGAAGCCAAAAAGTAGCAATCAGTTTGTTGCCTAATTACCCATCAGTTACCCAAACAGTAAAAATCCCCTGATTGGTTCCTAAGTAACGGTGAGGGGCTGTGGTGTTCTGTTTGTTGGGTTTTTGTGGTGGGCTTGGTCAGGTCTGACTTGGTGGCCTTTCTGGCAAGCTAGGTCTGTTTGTTGGTGAGTTTCCTAGGGGACCAGGAGTACAGGTGTTAGGCTGGTTAGCTTGATAGGGAAGGGGGTTGGGGGAGAGTTACCAAAAATGGTGGTTATAATTTATCACTAAAATGGCCACATAGTTTTCACCAAAGTGGTCACATAGTTTTCAACAAAGTACAATCATTTAGTAACTCAGTAATTCAATCATCCTTAAGGAGGCTTGTTTCCTTAAAGGACACAAAGTACAAAAGTCAAAGTTCTCCACCCCTAGGTCACTTAATTTTCTCAGTCAGTACACAGTGTCCAAGTAAAGTTTTCTTTCAGCTTGATTCGAGGCTGGCTCTCAGCTTCCATGATCCCTCTTCCATGGTCCCATTTCCAACTGTCACCTGGGTTCAAAGGCAGTCAGCTCCCAGTTCCTTGTCCAGCTCCTTGTCCAGTTCTTTGTCCACTTCCCATTCCATATTGAAGTTCACAGTGTCCAGTCCACCTCAAGTCCTTCACAGTTCCTGTTTCTGGGAAGACAAAATTTGACAGGGCCACAATAATATTCATATACTTTGCCAGAACCATCATCACTATCTGCCTGTAAAATCAACTTAGACCAACCAACAAGGTCTGAGAACTCAACACAAATCATCAACATAGAAATCAACACAGACCCACAAGGTCCAAGAGGTCAGCACAAATCATCAGTAAAGTCCCAGTACCTCCCAAACCCTCCTGCAGGACTTCTATAAACATACAACCAGAAAATCCTCTTTGAGGTTAGGTCCCAGGGCTTCTGTACAAAGTATCACAAGCAAACATCAACACAGACAGAGCAGACAAACAATGCCTGGATACCACAAGTTTTCTCCTTATTGACTCTGCCATGTCCTCTTCTGAGTTCTGCTGTCTCTAGCCTGGGCCTCTCCTTATTTTTGGTCATTAGCTCCTCCCCTTCCTGTTGCAGGAGCTCATAAGTTTTAGGGTTCACATGTTCTGTTTCTTAACAGACTTGATACAAGGCTCAAAAGAAACTTGAACTGAAACAAGATGCTAATTCAATAGCTGAAACAAGGTGTTAACTACTTCTGTGCTTGCCATTATAACATCAAACCCTTGGGGGAGGGGGCTTTTTTGCTTTATTATGATGTCATGAGGATATCAATTGAGCAATCTGTATGACCATTTATCATTCTTTACCTTCAAAACATGACCAGTCCCTTTTCTCTTCCTAGCATACATTTCTTTGATGACATCTTTTATTCCCATTCTTCTTTTGTTTATGAAAGAGTTTATAGTCAAAATTTCCCCTTATGCTTGCTTTGACTATATGTCAAAAGTTTTCCAAAATTGTTTCATTGCCATAACTTTCTTTGATTAAATTATATATTGTTTCTAAGATGTTTTCCTTGATTATTCAATTATATATGATTAAATTTTTTATTCTCCAATTGGTTTTTAATTCATTCTTTGAAGTCCCTTTATTGAAATAATTTTTACTGCTTTGTGCTCAGTAAATGTTTGTTTAATATTTCTGTTTTTCTGTATTTGTGAACATACTATTATGGGCAAATTCATGGTAAATTTTAGTAAATTTGTCGCGAGCAGCTGAGTTAATGTATATTCTTTTCTGCACAAATTTTGAAAGTGTTGGAGATCTATCAAATCTAACTAATTTTCTGAACTTCTATTCAAGCTCTTAACTTTGTTAATATTTTATTGTTAGATTTATCTACATCTGAAAAGGGAACATTGAGGTCCCTGACTATTTTAATTTAATAATTTCCCTACACTTTAATTAATTTTTCTTTTTCTTTTGGGTGTCACAAAAGTCATAGTGCAGTTTTAATATAATAATGCTTAAATGAAATAATATCATTGCTTAATATATATGCACCTAATGGGATGCCTATTTACAGGGTGCCCCAGAAGATTTAGTGAGGATTTGAGCTTTAAAACGTAAAGTTTCACTATCAATGAAGAAGAAATTTAAGCAATTACTAGAACTTATTTTGCCCAATTATATGCCAGTAAAATTTATAATCTAAGTAAAATGGATGAATATTTGCAAAAAGATAAATTTCCTAGATTAACAGAAGAGGAAATAACAAGCTTAAATAACTCTATCTTAAAAAAAAACCCAACTTAACAAGTCATAAATTAACTTTCTAAGAAGAATTCCCAGGGGGCGGCCAGGTAGCACAGCGAGTAAGAGCACCAGCTCCAGTGTCAGAACGACCTGGAGATCGAATCCTGGGCTCAGACACTTAGCACCCACCCAGAAACACCTGGCCGTGTAACCTCGAGCAAGTTACTTAACCCTGATTGCTTAATAAAAAGAAAAAGAATTCCCCAGGAGCATATGGATTTACATGTAAATTCTACCAAACATTTAAGGAATAATTAATCCTAATACTATATAAACCATTTAAAAACAGTCAAAGAAGGAATCATACCAATTTTTTTAATGACACTAATACAGTTTTGACACCTAAACCAGGAAGCAAAAATGGAGAAAGAAAATGATAGACCAGTTTTATTAATGAATATCAGTACAAAATTTTAAAAATAAAACACTAGAAAAGAGATTATAGCAATATATCACAAAGATCATACACTATAATGAAGTAAGATTCATACCAGGACTGTATGGCTGGTTAAATATCAGGAAAACCATCAGTATTATTGACCATATCAATAACAAAATCAATGAAAATAATAGGATTGTATCAATAGATACAAAATAAATGACAAAAATACAATGCCTATTCCTATTAAAAACACTAGAAAACACAGGAATCAATGGAGCCTTTCTTAAAATGATTAGTAGTATCTATCTAAAAGAAAGAGTGCTTCTATGTGATGGGGATAGACTTGAAGACTTCCCAGTAAGATTAGTGGTGAGGCAAAGATATTCATTATCACCACTAATATCCAACATTGTACAAAAAAATGCTACCTATAGCAATAAGACAAGAAAAATAAATTAAAGGAATAAGAATAGGCAATGAAGAAACAAAACAATCACTTTTGGCAGATGATATGGTGATATACTTATGAAATCCTAGAGAGTCAATTGAAAAAAAATAGTCAAAACAATGAATAACTTCAGAAAAGTTGTGGGATATAAAATAAACCCACATAAATCATCAACATTTCTACATACTATCAACAAAACTCAGCAGGAAGAAATAGAAAGAAAAATTGCATTTAAAGTAACTACAGAGGCAAATCCAAGATGGCAGAGTACAGGCTGGGACCCAACTTTCCCCTCTAGAGAACTTTAAAATAATACCTCAAATCAAATTTTGGAGTGGCAAAATCAATACAAGTTAAGAGGTGCCAAAAAAACCTTTAAATTTAGACAGGTTAGGTCTTTTAGACTGTAACTGTAACACTGTAACACCAGTGTGGATTCAGGCCAAAAGTATAGCAGGAACACCAGTGGTGGACCATAGAGACAGTCACTACAACAGCAGGAGCAGAAGAAGTTTTGGGAGCTCTAAACCCAGAGACAGTAAGAGGATCAGACAACTAATCAGAAGGAGATTGCAGGGGAGACTTTGCTAGTACTGTGTGGAGCTGGTGCTGATTGGCAACTCAATTGCTCATAAACAGTTATGGGTTGCAATTCCAGGATGGATAGGAGAGGTTGTGATGTCATGACAGAGCAAGGGCCATGATCATAGTTTCAGGGCAAGAGGAGCACTAGCTCCTTCTAGTGGCTGTAAGGGAAAAGGTGCCCTTCTTGGATAAAGACCAGAGCAGTGACCACACCTCTTCTAGGATAACATCACCTTAGAAGCATTGAAAACTTGCGGGCTCTCAGAACTAGTTCTGAAAATAGCAGCACAAAATATCTTGAAGGCACAGTGCCTCCACACCCCCAGGTGAGCAGAAGCCAACTTTAACATAAAGTTCAAAGTCACAAAATAGACTGGAAAATGAACAAATAAATAAACAAACACAAAGAACTTGATCATAAAAAGCTGCTGTGGTGACCAGGAAGACCAAGATATAAACTTAGAAGAAGACAAGAATGTGAAAACAGCTAAAAGCAAAGCCTTGAAGAAAAATGCCAATTAGACCTGAGTACAGCAAGAATTCTTAGAAAAATTATAGAAAGAGAAAAAAGGTAGAGGAAATATTGGGAAATGAAATGCAAGTGATTTAAGAAAATTATGAAGAAGAGAATAAACAGCTTGGTAAAAGAGGCATGAAAATACTGATGAAAATATCTCCTTAAAAGTAGAACTGATCTAAAGATAAAGAGGCACAAAAATACTGTGAATGAAAGAGCTTCTTTTTTTTTTTTTTTACATCAGTGGTCCATACATACCAGCATTGTCCTTCATTTTGAAAAATTAAATATTATGTTCATTTTTAGTTTATATCATTCATTTCCACAAGATTTTGAGTTGCAAATTTTCTCCCTATCTTTCCCTTACTCTCCACCCCCAAACATAGATCCCACTGTATACCCCCTCCCCAATCTGCTCTCTCCTAGATACTCCCCAATCCTTCCTCTGATTTTCTGTTAGAGAAGGTGGATCTCTATACCCCAGTGCCTGTATATCTTATTTCCCAGTTGCATGTAAATAATAATAATAATAATAATAATAATAATAATATTTTTGAACATTTGATTTTACAACTTTGAGCTCCAGATTCTTTCCCTTCCTTCCTTGTCACCCACCCTTACTGGGAAGATAAGCATTTCAATATAGGTTGTGCATATGTAGTTATGCAAAACATTTCCATAGTGAATATATTGTAAAAGACAGACTATATTTCCCTCCATCCTATCCCATCCCCCAATTGCTGTATTCTCTACTTTGAGCCTGTCCCTTTTCAAAAGTGTATACTTCTAATTACCCTCCCTGCCCTCTCCTCCATCATCCCCCATCTCATCCCTTTCCCTCTACTCTCCTGTAGGGCAAGATACCCAATTTAGGGTGTATGTCATTCCCTCCCTAAGCCAAATTCAATGAGAGTAAGGTAGACCCATTCTCATTTTCCTTCCTGTGCCTCACCTCCATTTTAACAGTTATCCCTTGCCTTTTCTATATGAAATAATTTACCCCATTCTGTCTCTCCCTATCTCCTCTCATTATATTCCTTTCTCACCTCTCAATTTCACCTTTTAAATATCATCCCTTCCTATTCAATTGACCCTGTGCCCTCTGTCTATATATACATGTACACACATATATATACAAACTCACCTGTGTATTCATAGGCACTTACACCCTCCTATATAGACATATATGTATGTATACGTATCTATTTATATCTCTCTCTATATATTTATATTCCCTTCAACTATCCTCACACTGAGAAAAGTTTAATAAGTTAAAATTATTGTTTTTCCATGTAGGCATGTAAATAGTTCAACTTTGGTAAGTTCCTTGTGATTTTGTTTCCCTGTTTACCTTCTCATGCTTCTCTTGCTTTTTGTATTTGAATGTCAAATTTCTATTCAAATTTGTTTTTCATCAAAAATGCTTGAAAGTCCTCTATTGCACTGAATGACCATATTTTCCCCTGAAACATTATACTCAGTTTTTCTGGGTAGGTGATTTGTTTTAATCCTAGCTCCTTTGACCTCTGGAATATCATATTCCAAGCCCTTTGATCCCTTAAAGTAGAAGCTGCTAGATCCTATGTTATCCTGATTGTGTTTCTACAACATTTGAATTGTTTCTTCTTGGTTGCTTGTAATATTTTCTACTGGATCTGGGAATTCTGGAACCTGGCTATAATATTCCTAGAAGTTTTCTTTTTGGGATCTTTTTAAAGAGGTGATCAGTGAATTCTTTCAATTTCTATTTTTGCCCTCTGGTTCTAAAATATCAGGGCAATTTTCCTTGAGAATTTTTTGAAGGATGATTTCTAGGTTCTTTTTTTGATCATGCCTTTCAGATAGTTGAATAATTTTTAAATTATCTCTCCTGGATCTATTTTCCAGGTCAATGGTTTCTTCCCATGAGAAATTTCACATTGCCTTCTAAATCTAATTCTGAAGGAATTATATTTTTGGTGGGTTTTTGAAATTCTTTTTTCATCTGGAAAACTTGGATTTTTAATGCATTCTTCTCCTCATTGGCTTTTTGGGCCTCTTTTGCCATTTGATTTAATCTATTTTTAAGGTGTTATTTTCTTCAGTTAGGTTGTTAACCCTCTTTTCATATTTTTCTTGCAATGTTCTCATTTCTCTTCCCATTTTTTCCCTCCACTTCTCTTACTTGATTTTCAAAATCCTTCTTAAGCTCCTCTATGGCCTGTAACTAACTCATATTTTTCTTGGCAGATTTTGGTGCAGGAGTTCTGATTTCATTGTCTTCCTCCCATTCCATGCTTTCATCCATTTTTTTCCCCCAAAAAGGAATCTAAAGTTGGATTGCTGTGCTTGCTTTGCTTCCTTTGCTTGCTCGTGTTGCCACTCAATTATGTGACTTTTGAGCTCTTTGCCAAAGTAGAACCCTGCTTCCAGAGGGGAGAGCTTTTCCCAAATCTCTGGGGTTTTTGCAACTGTTGGAGCTCAACATCTCTGCAGTCCCCATAAACTCTGGTTCACTGGTCACATACCTCAGGACCACCACCCAATACTGTGAACCAAATCCAGGCAGGTTAAAGCAATAGCGATTACCCTCTAAATGTTCTCTTGGACCCCCTGCTATCTATAGGCAAGGAGCTCTGAAGACGCCACGTGGAGGTGGCTGCAGGGCCACCACACCTCCACCACTTCTAGCTCTGGGGGCAGGGGCTGGACCATGCTCTTTGTCCCCCACAGTTCCAACAGAGTTCTCTTTCACTTTTTCTTTGGCATTTATGGGTTGATAATACTGGAAATCACCACTGATACTGGTGATCCACTCTCCTGAAGCTTGGGGCTTCACTAGTGCTAAACCCATAGGTTCATGTGGGGCTGGGCTTGGCTCCCAGCACGCTGCAATGAATTCTTCCTGTCCACCTGCCAGAGTGCTTTCAGCAGCAGATTTGTTCTCTCTGTCATTTTGTGGGTTCTGTAGCTCTAAAATTTGTTTAAAGTCATATTTTATAGGTATTTGAGGTGGTTATGGGGGGAGCTTATGGAGTTTTCCTGATTCTATGCCTCCATCTTGGCTCCTGAAAGTACTTCTTTTAAAGCAGAATTACCAACTGGAAAAAGACATAGAAAAACTCACTGAAGAAAATATTTACCTAAAAATTATAATGGGGCAAGTGGAAGTCAATGACTATGTAATGGTAATGAAATTTAAAGACACCTTTGTATTGGAAAGCTAAGAGGTGCTTAGCACCTAGTTAAAATTAATCCTCTGTTAAAGAAACAGAGAGAGACAGAGACAGAGAGAGAGAGACAGACAGAAAGAGACAGAGAAAGACAGAGAGAGAGAAAGAGAGACAGAGACTGAGACATACACAGAGACAGAGACAGAGAAACAGAGAGAGAGACAGAGAAGGATAAATAGGATGGAGAGAGATTCACAGTTAGTAATTATAACTGTGAATGGGATCAGCTAATCTATAGAATGGAGGCAGATAGCAGAGTAGATTGGAAACCAGAATCTGACAATATATTATGTATAAGAGATATACTTGGTATAGAAAGACATACAATGAGTTGAAATGGTCTAGAGTAGAGTTTATTACTCTTCAGTTGAAATGAAAAGGACAGGGTTGGAATCACACTATCAGACAAAGTAGAAGTAAAATTAGACCTAATTGAAAGAGATAACTGGGGAAACTACATTTTGCTAAAGGTACCATAGACAATGAAATAATATCATAAAATTTTATAACTAGTTCCTGATAGTCTTCATTTCTCAAATATATAGGGAACTGAGTCAATTTTATAAAAATAAGAGCCATTTCCCAATTGATAAATGGTTAAAGATATGAACAGGCAGTTTTGGGAAGAAAAAAATAAAAACTATCTATAGCCATATGAAAAAATGCTCTAAGTCACTATTGATTAGAGAAAGGCAAATTGAAATAACGCAGAAGTACACCTAACAAATGCTGGAGGGAATGAAAGAAAGTAGTTCATTAATGAACTGTTGGTGAAGTGAACTGGTTCAACCACTCTGGAGAACAATTTGAAACTATGTCCAAAGGGCTAAAAACCTATGCATACACTTTGACACATCAAGAGCACTGTAAGGTCTGTACCCCAAATGACCAAAGAAAAAAGAATTTATATGTATAAAAATATTTATAGTGGCTCTTTTTGTGGTGGCAAAGAATTGACAATTGAGAGGATGATCATGAATTGTAGAATGACTAAATAAGTTGTGGCAGATGATTGTGATGGAGAAGTATTTGTGTTATAAGAAATGACAAGGAGAGTAATTTCAGGGACAAGATCTATATGAACTGATGCAAAGTGAAGTGGAAAAGAACTGGGAGATCATTGTGCACAGTAACAACAATGTTGTAACAATGATCAAACTATGAAAGACTTTGCTATTCTGATCAACACAATGATCTAAAACAATTACAAAAAGCTCATGATGAAAAAAGTGCCATCCTCCTCCAGAGAGAGAACTGATAAAATCTGAGTATAAATTGAAGTAGAATTTTCTCACTTCATTCATTTATTTTTTTTGCAATATGGCTTATATGGAAATATTTTCGCATGATTTATCATGTATAATTGATATCATATTGTTTGCCTTCTCAATGGATGGGGGAGGAGTGAGGGAAGGAGAGAATATAGAACTCAAAATTTAAATAAAAAAAAATGAGTATTTTTTTTCAAAAAACCTAAAAAATAAAATAATTGCAGACAATATAAAATACTTGGTAGTCTACTTGCCAAGACAAATCTAGGAACATTATGAACAAAATTATAGAATGCATTTCATACAAATAAAGACAGATTTAAACAATCAGAAAAACATGAGTTATCCATGGGTAGGCCAAACCCATATAATAAAAATGACAATTCTAGCTAAGTTAATTTACTTATTCAGTGTCATACTAATCAAATTACCAAAGAACTATTTTATAGGTCTAGACAAAATAACAAAATTCATCCGGAAGAACAAAAGGTAAAAAAAAATATTCAGGGAATCAATGAAAAAAATGTGAATGGAGACTAGTAGTACCAGATTTCAAACTATATTACAAAACGGTATTCATCAAAACAATCTGGTAAGGCTAAGAAATAGAGTAGTGGGTCAGAGGAATACATTAGATATACAATATATAATAATAATTGACCATAGTAATCTATTATTTGCTCACTATAGAGATCCAAGCTTTTATGATAAGAATTCAACATTTTGATAAAATTTTCTGGGAAAACTAGAGAGCAGTTGGGCAAAAAGTAGGCTTAAACAAACATTTTGCACCATATACCAAGATAAAGTCAAAATGGATAAATGATTTGAAAACATAAAAGGTGTATAAGAAAATTAGGAGAACATGGGAAAATATACTTGTTAGATCTATGGATAAGGGATGAATTTATGACCAAAGAAGAAGTGGAAAGGATCATGGGAAGTAAAATAGATAGTTTTGATTAGATGAATTAAAAAGTTTTTGCACAAACAAAACGAATATAGCCAAAATTAGAAGGAAAACAGGAAACTGGGAAAATTTTTTGCAATGATTTTGTCTGATAAAGGTTTCATTTCTCAAATATATAGGGAACTGAACCAAATTTATAAAAATAGGAGACATTCCCCAGTTGATAAAAGGTCAAAAACATAGATAGTTTTCAGAAGAAGGAATCATAACTATCACTAGTCACATGAAAAAGTGCTCTAAATTACTACCGGGTAGAGAAATGCAAGTTAAAACAACTGAGATACTATCTCACATCTAGCAGAATGACTAACATGAGAGAGAAGGAAAATGACAAATGTTGGAAAGGATGTGGAAAAGCTGGTACACTAATGCACTTTTGGCAGATTTGTGAACTAGTCTAACCATCCTGAAGAACAATTTGGAACTATGTCCAAAGAGTGTATAAAATGTGCATATCTTTTGACCCAGCAATATCACAATAGATCTGAATCCCAAAGAGATCAAAGAAAAAGGACCCATTTGTACAAATATTTATAACAACTTTTATTGTGGTGGCAAAGAATTGGAAATTCAGAGGATGACACCCATCAATTGAAGAATGGCTGAACAAGTTGGGGTATCAGATTGTGATGGAATGCTATTGTGCTATAAGAAATGATGCCCAGGTTACTTTCAGAAAAAATCTGGGAAGACTTACATGAACTGATGCAAAGTGAAATGAGAAGAACCAGGAGAATAATGTACATAGTAACAGCAATATTGTAAGGATGATAACTGTGAAAGCTACTCTGGTTAAGACAACGACCCAAGGCAATTCTAAAAGGAACCCATGATGAAAAATGAAAAATAGTACAAAACCCCTCCAGAGAGAGAAATAATGAGCTCTGAATGCAAATTGAACTTTCTTATTTTTCTCTTTTCATTTTTGTCTCTTTTCACTTTTAACATAGCTAATATAGAAAAATGTTTTCCATAATTTTACATGTATAATGGATATCAAATTGCTTGCCTTCTCAAGGATGCAGGAGGGGTAAAAGGGAGGAAGAGAATTTGGAATTCAAAATTGAAAAATAAATATTGTTTTTATATTACATTTTGTCTGAATATTTTATTTTGTTTTTCTCTTTTTTATTTTTTCTTTTACATCATTCATTTCCACAAGGTTTTGAGTTACAAATTTTCTCTACATTTTTCTCCTAACAACCACCCCGAAACAGTGATCCCACTGAATATCCCCTCCCCCAATCTGCTCTCTCCTATATTTTCCCGCATCTCTCCTTTGACTTTCCAGTAGGGCATGGTGGATCTCTATACCCAATTGCCTGTGTATCTTATTTCCCAGTTACATGTAGAATAATAATAATAATAATATGTGTGTATATACATATATATATATATATATATATTAAACATTTGATTTTAAAACTTTGAATTCCAGATTCTTCCCCTTCATCCTTCATCACCAACCCTTACTGGGAAGATAAGCAATTCAATATATGTTGTACATGTGTAGCTATGTGAAACATTTCCATAGTGGTATATTGTGAAAGACTGACTCTATTTCCCTCCATTCTATCCCACTCCCACTTGTTCTATTCTCTACTTTGATCCTGTCTCTTTTCAAAAGTGGGTGCTTCCAACTTCCCTCCCCCCAAGCCTGCCCTCCCTCCCATCTTCCCCCCTCTCATCCCCATCCCCCCTACTCTCCTGTAGGGTGAGATACCCTATTTAGTGTGTATGTCATTCCCTACCTAAGCCAAATTCAATGAGAATAAGGTTGACTCATTCCCTTTTGCCTTCTTGTTCTTTCCCTCCATTGTAACAGTTTTCACTTACCTCTTCTATATGAGATAATTTACTCCATTCTGTCTCTACCCATCTCCTCTTATTATATTCCTCTCTCACCTCTAAATATCACCTTTTAAGTATCATTCCTTCCTATTAAATTGGTCCTGTGCTCTCTGTCTATGTATATCTGTACACATATATACACACATTCACATATGTATTCATTTGCCCATATACCCTATTATATAGACATACATATGTATGTATACATACACACACATATAAATTTCTATTCCCTTCAACTATTCTCATACTGAGAAAAGTTTCATAAATTACAATGATCATTTTTCCATGTAGGAATGTAAATAGTTCAACTTTCATAAGTTCCTTATGATTTCATTTCCTGTTTACCTACTCGTGCTTCTCTTGCTTCTTGTATCCGAATGTCAAATTTTCTATTCAACTCTGTTTTTTTCAGCAAGAATGCTTGAAAGTCCTCTATTCCACTGAATGACCATATTTCCCCTTGAAAAATGATACTCAGTTTTGCTGGGTAGGTGGTTTTAATCGCAGTTCCTTTGACCTCTGGAATATCATATTCCAGGCCCTTCGATCCCTCAGTGTAGAAGCTGCCTGGTCCTGAGTTATTCTGATTGTGTTTCCACAGTATTCAAATTGTTTCTTCCTGGCTGCTTGTAATATTTTCTTCTTGATCTGGGAATTCTGGAACCTGGCTATAACATTCCTAGAAGTTTTCTTTTTGGGATCTTTTTCAGGAGGTGATAGGTGGATTCTTTCAACCTCTATTTTGCCCTCTGGTTCTAAAACATTGGGGCAATGTTCCTTGAGAATTTCTTGAAGGATGATTCCTAGGTTCTTTTTTTGATCATGGCTTTCAGGTAGCCCAATAATTTTTAAATTATCTCTCCTGGATCTATTTTCCAGGTCAGTGGTTTTTCCAATGAGAAATTTCACATTGCCTTCTATTTTTTCATTTGTTTGGATCTGTTTATAGTATCTTGATTTCTCATAAAGCCACTAGCTTCCATTTGCTCCAGTCTAATTCTGAAGGAGTGATTCTCTTCATTGAGATTTTGAGATTCTTTTTCCATCTTGTAAATTCAGCTTTTTAAGGCATTCTTCTTCTCATTGCCTTTTTGAGCCTCTTTTGCCATTTGGGTTAGTCTATTTTTTAAGGTGTTATTTTCTTCAGTCAGGTTGTTGACTCCCTTTTCATGATTTTCTTGCCTCATTCTTATTTCTCTTCCTAATTTTTCCTCCACCTCTCTTATTTGGTTTTCAAAATCCTTCTTAAGGTCCTCTATGGCCTGTAACCAGCTTGTATTTTTCTTTGAAGCTTTTGGTGCAGGAGTTGTGACTTAGCTGTCTTCCTCCTGTTTCATGCTTTGATTCTTTTTGTCCCCAAAATAGGAGTGTAAAGTTGGATTGCTGTGATTGCTTTGCTTGCTCATATTGCCATTCAATTACTTGACTTTTGAGCTTTTTGCCACAGTAGAACTCTGCTACCAGAAAGTGGAGTTTTATCCCAAATCACTGTGGTTTTCACTGCTGATGGAGCTGTTAGTTTGGTGCCCTCTTTGAAGCCTCCATATGCTCTGGCAAACTGGTCAAGCACTACAGGACCTCCACCCTAGACAGCAATCCAGATCCAAGCAGCTTAAAGCAAGAGTGATTACCCTTCTCACTGGTTTCTTGGTCCTCCTACAATCTGCAGGCCAGGAGCTCTGAAGCTGCTGCATGGCCGTGGCACCTCAGCCACTTCTCCCTCCAGGGGGAAAAGGCCAGACCGCATTCCCAAACTCCCAGTTCCCAAAGTCCATACTGTACTGACCTCTCACTTTGTCCTTAGCATCTATGGGTTGATAATTCTGGAAACTACCACAGATGTTGGTGATCTGAAGTCCCTCCAGCTGGTGGCTGGTTGTGGCCACCCTGAGCCTAAAACCTCTGGCTCATGTAGGTCTGGGCTCTGCTCCCAGAGCCCTGAGCTGGCCTCTTCCTGCCAGCCTACTGGGTTGCCTTCAGCAGGAAGTTAGCTTCTCTCTGTTATTTTGTGGGTTCTGTAGCTCCAAAGTTTGTTTAGAGTAATTTTTTATGTGAATTGGAGGAGGTGGAAGCAGGATCCATGTGGAAGTCCTATTTCTACTCTGCCATCTTGACTCCACCCTGAAAAAGAAATATTGTTAAAAAATTTTTTTACCTGCATTAAATGAGAAACATTTAATTAGATAAATAAAAATTATTTAAAAAATAAAGTTTAAGCTGAAAATTGTACTTATCCTTTTGGTATACCCTGTATATAGGTGTTAATCCATTAGTTGCATGCATATCAAGTAATGATATTATTTTATTGTCTATAGTTTCTTTAAGCATAGTGTACTTAATCTGTCTTCTAGTTTTACTATTGCCTTGTATGTATGTAATAATTGCTACTCTTGCTTTTCTGAGTTCACCTAAAACTTAAGAAATTTTGCCATAACCACTTATTTTAACCTTTTTCCATTTTTCATAAATGACGTATGGTTTTATTCTGTTTTCTAATCCATTTTTCTGTCTTCCTCTTTTAAAGAGTGAATTAATTACACTTATTGTTGTGATTATTAATTGTGTATTTCTCTCCATCTTCTCTACTTATGTATTCTCCTCTTTTTACCTCCATCCCTTCTTTTCAAAGAAGGTTGCTTAATAATGACTTAACTCTCATTAAAGTTATTTAAGTGTGCTTAACACTTATATGATATATAAGTGAAGCGGATTGGTTCTTTTTTTTTCTTCTTCTTCCTCTGTCCCTTATCCAGCCCCTGACCATAGGTTTTTACCATTTTTTTCTCCTTTTAACCTCCCTTTCATATTGCCCCATTTGATGATGGAGTTCATTTATCTTATGACATCACTTACTGATGTTACCTCCTCACTTAAGCCATTCTCTTGCTTTTCCCTCTCTCTACTTATTTCCCTCTTGAGTTTAATGCATTTCCACATCAAACTCTTTTTATGTACAAGTCAAAGAGCACCTGGAAGTGTGTTCAATCTTCCTTTGTTCAGTTCATATGGAAATGAATTTCATTCCTCCCAACCTTTCCTCTGCATTTGTTTGAATTTGATTCTCCACATCATGATTATATGAGAGTATAAGTTCCCTCCCATCCCTCTTTCTGTTTTTCCCATTATATACATCCCTCTACTTCTCCTTTCTTTCTTCTCTTAATACCATCATAACAGAGTTAAAATACCTCCATACCACCTCTTTGCCTCTATGGCCTTCGCAGATGTAAGTATTTAAAAGGAGGTCTTGCATATTCTTCTTTATTAGTATGTAATCACTTCATTATTCTATAGCCCCCTTTCAAGCATTCCAACGTGTTTACTTTCCTTGTTATTTTTTGACTCTTGTGTTTGCAATTCAAAAGTTTTATTAAGCTCTGGTCCTTCCATTAGAAATATTTTAATGTCTTCTATTCCAGCAGTTCTGAAGGTGTGGTCCATGGACCTTTGGGGATCCCAAGATCCTCTCAGAGGGTCCAGAAGGTTAAACTTATTTTCACAATAATATTAAGACATTACTTGCTTATTAAAATATTCCCTTTTCTAGCTGAATATCTATATCAGGCCAGATTTTCTTCAAATACCACAACCAATGCAACATATCATAAAAGATTAAATGCAGAAGTATACATAGAAATATCTCTGTTTTCTATTAGCCTAGATATTAAAAGATTTGCCAAAATATAAAAACAATGGCACTCTTCTCACTCTTTTTGTTTTGGAAATTAATTTTTTTAGTAAAAATATATTATTTACATTAATCCATAGGGCTTATTATTACCGCTAAATGAATTAATGTTTAAATATACTTTAATTTCTAATGCTGTAAATATTTACAGATATTTATTCACATAAACAAAACTTTAAATTTTCAATAATCTGTAAGAGTATAATAAGCTCCAAAGACCAAAAATTTGAGAACCATTGATCTATTCCATTAATGGTTCATCTTGAACTGTTTGGGTTTTGCTAAGTCATTCTTGATTATAAGCCATTTTTTTTTTGCTTTTTGAAATATTGCATTCCATGACTGTCTTTTTCTTTTTTTTTTTATGGGTACCCACTGCATCTTGTGTGATATTGTCCCTGGATCTTTAGTACTTGACTTTTCTTGCTTTCAGTGTTTTTTTTTTTTCTTTGACCAGGAAGCTCTCGATTTGCAGTATGACATTTAGGAGACTTCATTTTGGAGTTTTGGGAAATGATTGATGTGCTCTTTCTGATTTTCACTTTTCACTTTAGTTCTAACAGATCTGGGGAGTTCTAATTTATGATTTCTTAAAATATGATATCCAGATTTTTTGTCATGGCTTTTAAGAAATTAAATGAGTCTTATACTGTTTCCCTTTGACCAGCTTTCCAGGTCAGTTATTTTTTCTAGTGAATATAAATTTTTGTAATATTTTGATTTTGTTCTAATATTTTTATTATCTCTTGGAGTCATTGATGTCTGTTTTATCCATTCTAATTTTTAGGGAGTCTTAATTGAATAAGATTTCTCCCTTTTGTTCTAGGCTATTTATTCTTCTTCCAGATATTTCCTCCAAAATTCTGATTTCACTTAACATTTTATTTTTATCTCTTAGCTCATTTCCCGCCCCCTCCACCCCCCAGACATTCATAGTCCTTGTGGGTCAGTCATTTTCTTTTCCTCTCAGAAGCTCTTGTAGTTATTTTATTTTTCCTAGTATTCCTTTTGGGCAGCTTTTACTCTATAAAATTTGTTTAAAGTATTTAATGTCCTTCTCTATTTACTGATATATTTAGCTTCAGTTCCTGATTTGGGATTTTATGCCAGAGTCATGCTTTATCCTCTCCCACAATCTTGGATGGGATGGTTAGACTCTGGTCCTGATATCCATTATCTAGGGTCTTGCCTCTCACTTTTACCTTCCCTGATATATCTGTACTCAGAGCAATGTCAGGTTTCAGATCCCCATGGATTCTAGGTTCAGAGTAGTTTAGTCTTCAGGACTTACTGGAGTACCTCATGTCATATTGCTGTTGACTTCCATGTCCTCCTCTAGTGTCCTGGACACACTGACACCTTCTAGCCCCATGTCTGTGGTGAAAACTGCCAGAGCATTTCAAATTTATATCCCCTCCTATCCTTCTCTGAAGTTTTATTATCCCAGCACTCCAAAATGCCTTTCCCCCAGTACAAAGTATTATAGGATCAATGGTCCTCTGGAGCATCTGAGGTCAAATTGCTGTGGATTTCCCACCCACAGAAGACATTGATATCAGACAGCTGCTTGTTCCCATTTCCAAGCCTCTGGTCAGAATGGTCAGAGCATGTGGGTTCCTTAGTTCCTTTAGACTTCAAATTTCATTTACTGTGGCTTTTCTTCTTCCCAGGTAGAGGAGTCTACAAGTTTTAGATCCCTCTGCTATGTCTCTGGCCCAAGCTCTTTCAGGCCTCCATCTTATTGACCTTGGCTCCTACTGGCTTCCCTGGTGCATGGATCCTATGGCCTTCTGGTAGTCTTTTTTCCCCCCAGCACTTGACTGGACTAAAGCATTTTCTATAACTTTCCTCTCAATTTCTTCACCATATTTTATTTAATGCTATTTTTAGATCTTTATTGGAATCTATGTGGGGAAATTTAGCTGCTCTGTAACTTCTGATGGTCCCATTTAATGAGTTGTTTCCACATCCTTCCATTTAGCTGCAACTTCCTTCTTCCCTCTGGTTTTATCTATATTGAAAATGTCAAGATAAACATGATTCAGTTTCTCTAGTTGGATATACTCTTTGGGCATTGAGAAAATAATTTGCATTTAGATTACCAATGGACAAGTTAAAATGAATAGATAGTCTAACACTGTGATACTTTGTACTGTCTCCTTTTCTGTCACTGTTACCATCCTTGAAGAAATGAAAAAGACTGCAGAGAATGAGAGGCTGTTGTATAATTTTCTTTGTTTCATGGGTTACTTTGGCTAAAAACATCAGGCCAGCGTCTTGTTGAGAAAGCTCTTCATACTTAGCTGGGTTGTAAAGCAGACCACACACAAAACCTTTCTGGTATGGTAGAACCTTCCAGCACTTGTACTCCATTGACATAATCTTTAGAATACAGGGCTACCTCTGCAGAGCAATTAGGCAATGAAAGTGCTTATTATACACATATTATACATAGAACAAAACTGTGTACTTAAAGGAAGAATTTGGAGTCTTCACTATATACATATAAGCCTTATATTTAAAGGAATACATCTCCATGAGTGACAAAAATTAAATTCCCAAGGTGGGCATAGTCTGAGGATAAAGGGGAGTCAAGAAAAGCAAATGGGCAATTTTTTTCTGATGGGACTTCATTGATAAAATACAATGAGTGTATTTGGTAAATGTCAGATGAATTTGATTAGCATGGAAAGTCCAACTACAAATTCAGCGTAGATGTTTTTGGCTTGGATTTTTTTGCTCACATGGATCAAATTCACCAGATATTTCCCAGTTCTTGGCTCTACTTTCTGCATTTAGAAGAAAGATGCTTTTATAGGAAAGATAGCTCAAACATGTCTCTGATATGTTCCACTGTAGGGGAGAGGTAAATAGTCCAGAAATAAAGGCTATTTCCTGGAAGAAAAAGAGAAAACTTTGAAAAAGAAATACCAGTTGCTTTACTGTGAGGGACAAGCAAATCTGCCCGATATCTAGTTACTTCCTTCGGGATACCAAACCTGCAAAGAGGCTGGGTGAATAAATAAGAGAAAATGAAGCCCTTTGCTCTGAAATCTATACTACCATCCACATTTAAGAGAGAGAGAGAGAGAGAGAGAGAGAGAGAGAGAGAGAGAGAGAGAAAGTTTCTTTTGAGATCCATATTATTATCTATCCTTTAAGCAAATAGAAACAGACAGTTATTTGTACATTATGAGAATAGTTACTTTTTTAATATGGGAATGTTTGTTCCCCATCCCTTATTTTTCCTTTTTAATAGGTCTATTTGAAGATGAAAAGAGAAGAAGAACTTAATTAGTTATTTGGAAGAGGTAGAGAGGAGATAACCCGAGACACCTCTAATTTTACCACTAAAGTTTTAGAAAAAATCCTGTTTGGGGCTCTGACCTTGGCTATACCAGTTGAAAAAAACATTACTTTCATTTGAATTAAAATTATGAATGTAATATGAATGTGTACAAAAGAAAGTGCATGTGTGTTCACATACGTGTGTGTGTGTTATTTTATTTCTTTATTCATTGCAAAGGAACTTCTGGGCCATAAAATATTTGCATTTTACTTTCAACCAACCAATTGTGTTGATCAGATTTTTAGGTTCCTAGTTTTTCTCTGTTCAAGTGGATTTGTATTATTGCACCATCTCTAACATTTTTTTCCTACCACACATATTAGTTATGAATATCTAAGGATCTGAAACATTATTTAAAGTAGTTTTTTTTTTAGTATTTCCTCTAAGATCAGGGATGTCTAGTGTTATAGCTGAATGGCTTTATACTCTGCTCATTCCTTTGATTCAAAGATCTGTTTTAAATATGTCTGTGGTGTATGAAGGTCCAAGTCCCAGATGGGAAAGCTCAGCCAGCCTTTAGCTCTCTTAAAGGGAAGATTTTTTAAAAATTTTCTTGCTAAAACTATCTTTCCTAGAAGACGAAGGTTTTTGGCTGAGGTTTTTTAGGACTGTAGAAAGATGCCAAAGAGAAAGCCACAGCCTACCCTCAACCCAGTTATGGGAATGATCCCTTCATTTCCTTTGCTTAATAATTGTTTCCTATTAGGATTTCAAACCTGGCCATTGAGCATTGTTTCTTATTTTCTGACTGGCCTCCAAAAAGAAGAGAGAATGAAAGATTTCTACCTTTATGACATAGTGCTTCCAAAAATTCTCTTACAGAAGAAGTAGCTGAAAGGAAAATCGTCCTAAACAATTCATCTTAGAAAAAAATGCTAACTTTAAATATGATCTGGGCTTCTTTTTTTCCCCTTGGGAAAGTATCTACATTATATAACTACTATGGATTTGAAGATATTTTTTCCTCCCAATATTATTATTGCCAATGAGAATAATGAGAACAATAATTAAATAGTTCTTGATTAAGTGAATAAGCATTTATTAAGCATTTACTAAGTGGAACAGCAAATACTGAAGCTGAAGTTTAAATATTCTGGCCACATAAGGAGAAGACAAAACTCATTGGAAAAGACCCTGATGTTGGGAAAGATTGAAGGCCAAAGGAAAAGGCAATGGCAGAGGATGGGATGGAGAGTGTCATGGAAACAAGGGATCGCAGGGCCTGTTGTGTTATGGTCCTTGGGGTCACAAAGAACCAGACACACTCTGAACCACTGAACACCAATAACAGGTGCCAGACACTGTAATCCCTGGAAATACAGATATCAGAAGAACAAAAGACAGTCCCTGCCCTCAAGGAGCTTACAGTCTAATGTCTAGTAAACAACACAGAAAAGGAAGTTCAGTGAGTGGGGTGAGATGAGCAGGGGCACAGGGGTTGAGAATGTCTGAAGAGTTAGTAATGCGGTTTATAGAAGAACGAAAACACAGCTATTGTGCATGTTTTCCTTAAAATGAGTTTTGGGAGGATCAATGAGGAAAACTCCCCAATCAATGGGAGGGGATGGGATAAAGGGCACAAGTAGGGGAAAAACCACCTTGTTTTAGGAGACTGAAGCAAAAGAAGAGAAAGATGACCAAGTAAAATGATTTTGAGGTATGGGGCAGAGGATTTAAGGGATTTCACAGTGTAAAAAGAAAAATTAAAACTGCAACAAAATCCCTCTGCCTTATGTTAATAAATTTTTATATGAAAAGTCCTAATAAGACTTGTTTAATTTGCTCTTTATTTGCATCATATTCACATGCAGATAATAACTGACATAAAACTGCAGGCTAGTGCTGTAAATGTGGATAGCACATTAGACCTGAAGTCAGGAAGACATGAGTTCAAATCCTGTCTTAGACATTTTATTTATGTGACTCGAAGGAAATCACTCGATCTCTCACAGCCTCAGTTTCTTAATCTGTAAAATGGAGATAAGATTGTCTACCTCTCAGGGTTGTTATAAGGATTAAATGAATTAATATACATAAGGAACTTGGCAAAATTTAAAGTACCATATAAATACTAGCTACTTTTGTTATTATAGAGCATTTCAAAGTTTGCAGAATTTATGAATGTCATTTCATTTCTTCCTTAAAAACAACTCTGTGAGGTAAATACTATAGGGATTATTATTCCTTTGAAATATAGCAGTGGCATAGGGGATAGAAAACCAGGATTGGGACCCAGAAGACTTGGGTTTAAATCCGACTTTTGATGCATAATGGTTATATGACTTTGTACAAGTCACTTATCTTAGTGCAAGCTGTGGAATGATTGCTAAATGTAATTATAAAGGGCATTTTATCATGGGGAATTCCCCATAGTGATCAGGTTACAGGTGTGTGTGTGTGTGTGTGATTTCGCAGATGAGAAAACAAAGACACAGAGAGGTTAAATAACTTGTCCAAGGCAATCGGCTAGTAAGTGCACACATACATGGGTTCTCCCATATTTAGGAGGATATGTTGATTGAGCTCCATAGGATTACCTTGGAATAAAAAAAAAAAACCTTCACATGAACTCCACAGCCTAGTTTATGGTGACATCACCTGGGGCATGACCCACACGTGAATTTACAGGCCTTGAAAAATATGGATAATTAATTTATTCTTTGATATTTCCATCTTTAAAGTAACCATCTTTAAAAAGTCTCATTAAATTATACACACAGAGCAACTTAGATATATACTCCGAACTTTAAGGATTTTCTATTTAAGTTGTGTCTGTAAAATGACTTTTTGATCTGGATTTTTTGAAAGAACTTTCTGGCTTGATAACAGATTCAAAGAGACCTGATTGTGTCAAATACTTCTGTAGCTTGGGCTGAAGACAAGGTTTCTTCCTTAGCAAGAGAATATATTAACCTTTGCCACTAAATGCAATTGTCCTTATGGCTGTTTTTGACATAGGGGCTAGAAAGTAATTTCTGTAAACTTCATTTCATCAACTTTACCCATGTATAGGTTTCTAAAGTACTGCTTTCCACATCCTATCAAGCTATGCTCACCCTTAATTCTCTGCCTAGAAAGCATATTTTCCCCTCTGATTTGTAGATAATGTTCATAGTGAGTCACTGGGTTAAACTCAGAGTTATTTCTTAAGAGGAGGGAAGGGAGGGGGGAAGAGCAGAGCCCATTTCCCACCCCTTTTGTGGGTCAAAGGATCTTTTATTTTTACTCTCTTAGCAAAATCTACTATGCTGTAGCTTCCTGTTCAAAGAGGAGGTGAGAGGAATTTCCCAGCAGTGACAAAATATTTGGTTTAGTTATACTGTTTGTACAGTATCCTGATGAAGCAAATGATAAATAATTGGTAAAATTCTCACTTCAGTCAGAACATTTATTGCAGTCAGAGGTGTTTGAAATAGGCTTTGCTGGTGATAAGCTAATAAACTTAAGACAATTCAAAAGAACTCTATAAGTACCCTAGAGTGACTTTAAAAAAATAAAAAAGCTACATTTAATATATAGCCATTCCTTTTTTTCCCTACTTCTTAATCCAGAACTATTGGCTGTTATACTTAATGTTTAATGAACCCCTTAACTCCCAGATTGTGACTTTTGATCTTAGCATCTCCTATGACAGATGACTTACTAAAGCCCACTATATCAGCACACTTTCTTTAAACCTCATCCCATAAGAAAATGCCTCCATATTTTTCAAGAAAATTTGCTGTCTCCAGTGATCCTGGCAAGTCTGTAGCATCTCAGACTTCCCCAGATGTTGTGTGATCTCATCTCTTATTTATTTCTTGAGTTCCTTGCTTCCCATCAAAGTCAAATGTCCTAGTCTAATATTTCCTGGCTCCTTTCTCATCCCTTTATGAAAGAACTGGGACATACATTCATTTTCCTCAAGTCCCCTGGTACCTCAACTCATTTCAAATTGCTGTTAGGCAGAGCAGATGATACATTGCATTTTCTTTATTTAGTGAGCGTCCAGTGGATGCCGCCCACATTTCTGGTGTTAATTTCTTTCAGTGTCTACCAGATTGGAAGAGAAGAGAAACTGCTTTAATTCATTTACTCTTGTTTATTCCCTACTCAAAATAAAGCTTAAGTAAATATAGTCTTGCTCCAGTTTTCATAGGATCAAAGCTTTAGAGCTTGAAGGGACCTCAGTGGCCATCTGGTTCAACTCGTTCATTTTATAGATGAGGAACTAATTCCCAGATAGGGTAAAGGATTTGACCAAGATCACTCAGATAATCAAAATTAGAAGTAGGATTTGCACCTAGGTCCTTTGACTTCAAATACAGTATGTTTTCCACTGTACCACTCTGCTTCAAACTTCTTGACCATAGCTAAAAGGGTGACATTTTGAGATATATTTAAAAATTTTTTTTTCGGTTTCAATTTCTCTCTTTT
The DNA here is from genome assembly GCF_028583685.1 of Petaurus breviceps papuanus. NCBI lineage: Eukaryota > Metazoa > Chordata > Mammalia > Diprotodontia > Petauridae > Petaurus > Petaurus breviceps. The sequence goes on along the minus strand of NW_027186372.1, from coordinate 41,307,925 downwards.
TCCAGTTACTCCCCCATTCATCAAGAGGGTAAAGAAATATGATATCCATTATACATATGAAATCATGAAAAGCATTAGCTATGTTGTGAGGGGAGAAAAAAGGAAGGAGAAAAAATATGTGCTTCATTCTTTACTCAGAGTTCATCAGTTCTTTCTCTGGAGGTAGAAAGCATTTTTTATCATGAGTCCTTTGGAATTGTCATGGATAATTGTATGGATCAGAATTGCTAAGTCTTCCATAGTTGATTATTGTGGCAATATTGCTGTTACTATGTAGTGTTCTTTTAGTTCTACTCATTTCCCTTTGAATCAGCTTTTATTAAGTCTTCTCAAGTTTTTCTGAAACCTCCACTTCATCATTTGTTATAGCACAATATTATTACATGGGAGTCATATATCACAACTTGTTCAGTCATTCTCAAATTTATAGATGTCCCCTCACTTTAGGAAACTTTGCTATCATGAAAAAGCTGCTATAAATATTTTTGTACACATAAGTCTTTCCCCTTTTTTCTTTCTTCTCCTTGAGGTATAGACCTTAGCAGCATATAGCTGGGTCATGGGGTACATACATGTTTATAGTTCTTTGGGCACATTTCCAAATTTTGCTCCAAAATGGGTGGATTACCAAAAGTGCACTAGTGTTTCTATTTGCTCACATCTCCTCCATGATTTGTCATTCTGAAAGATGTTACTTTGAAAAGTTGGTTTTCTACTACTGCATTGCGACCCTCTTACTCTTTTCTGATTAACTTTATCAAGCTCATATGTGTGGCTGTTCTAGATCTTTTTCCTTTTACTGAAGCTCTCTGTCCACTCTCCCAGAAGATGCCTTTGCATTTTACTTCACTGAGGAAACCGAAGACATCTATTCTAAGCTCCCTCTTCTCTACAATGTATCTTAAAGCCTTTCCACATCTTCCTCTTCTCTTTTCCTGTTTGTTCCAGTTTTCAAGAAAGATGTGGCTCTTTTTGCCAAGGCCATACCCTCCATTTCTGCCTTGATTTCCTGCCTTTCCATTTTTTTTAAAGGAAATTGCCTTATCAATTATTTCCAATTGTTCTTATTTCCTATTTTTAACCTTTTTTTCTACAAGTTTTTTCCATAACACTTATGAACATATTCAAGTCTCTCTTATTAAAAAATACATAAATAAACAGACCAAAAGGGAAAGAAAACCCCTTGCTTGTCCCTAACATCCTCAAATCATATTCATATTTCTCTTGTCCTTTCATTCTCAAACTTCTTAAACTGTCTGTTCTGATTGCCTCTTTTTTTTCTCACAACTTGTTTCTCGACCCTTTTAGAGTGCCAATCCCAGTACTCTATAGAAATGACTGTCTCCAGATATACCAACAATTTGTTATCTGCTGACCATTTCTTCAGGGCTTTTTGGACCCTGACTTGGCTTCTATGATGCTCCTCTATTTTGATCCTTCTTCAACCTGATGAACCAGCCCTTTTGAGTCTCCTTTGCTGGTTTATTATTTCTTTCCTCTCCCCATCCCTTGGTATGTCAGGGCTTGTATCCTAGACCCTCTTTTGTCGTTTCTCTTGGAGATTTCATCAGTGTCTATGGTTTTAAGTGTCATTATATGTATTATGTGATTTCTGGATTTATACACCCAACCACTATCCCTCTCCTGAGCTCCAGTCCAATATTATCAGTTGACTGTCAACTATCTCTGCCTGAATATGTCAAAAGGATTATACACTTGAAATTCAATGAAATGACTTTGACATTTATTAACTGTTTCCTCTATTCAAAGTGCTGTAATAGATATTGTATATGCGAAGACAAAGTGAAAAATAGCTCCTGTTCTAAAGAAACCTGCATTTCACGGGAGGATACATGTGTAGCGATGAGTAAATAGAAGATAATTTGAGGAGGAAGAGGCATTGATAATTTCAGGGGACTAGGTAAAGCTTTGCATAGAACATGACACCTAGGTTGAGTCCTGAGTGAACTTCAGGATTCTAAGAGCTAAAGATAAGGAGGACACATATTCTAGGCATGGAGGAAACCTCTGAAAAGGGCCAGAGGAGGAAAACAGAGTGCTGAGTTTGGAAAAAAAAAAAGAAATCCAAACAAACAAATAGAACAGTTTAACTGGAACAAAGAGCATGAAGAGTTTTCTGTTGGTTTTTTGTTTTTGTTTTTTATGAGGGAGACCTGAGCATATTTAAAGTTAGGGGAGGAATTTATAGATAAGAAAAAAGTAAAGATGAGAGAGTGGGAACCAACTGAGGGGTCAATTACCTGGATATAGAGGAGACCTGAGGGCTTAGGATCAAGGGCACAAGTAGAGGAGTTAGAATTTCTAGTTAAGATAACAACATGAAAGGCCGTAGCAGAACCCAACTTTGCTGATGAACACAATAGCAAAGATTTAAAAGGTTGCAAGGTGAAAACAAGTTTAAGAAGATAGAAAGAAAATCCAGTAAAGTAGTTCCATCTAGTCCAAGACTGTACAACAAGATTTCAGAAGTCTGAATTAGCAAATTCGAATACTAATTTATTTCAGCTCTATCCCTAATCTCTTATCTGAACTTTAGTCCTACATCAGCAAATGCCTATTGAACATTTCAAACTGAATTTCCCCTATACATCCCAGATTAGGAACTTCCAAGGTCAAGAACACTTTGAAGAAACAGGTACTTGTGACTATATCAGAGGGTAGCAAAGGAGGGAGGGAAAAGTGAGCCCAGAGGGAGTGTTACACGTCACAAGGACCAGGTAAACATACGAATCTCAAAAAAAGTAAGAAAATCTGGAACTCCCATCAACATCAATAACAGGATCCCCCGTAACTGATAGCAGCATCTGCTTTAGGAGGTGAAAGACACACAGAGGACAATTTGACACTGAGAAAAGGCATTTTCAGGACTGTACAAAGGCACTGATCTTTGGAACCCAGAAGAGAGATACACCTAAGAGGAAATGCATGATGATTCCAAGAAGAGAAAGAAGACTTCCTGTAATTAAGACCTATGAGTTGACTCCTTGTCCATAAGAGTTCTCTGTGCTCGAGCCCACTTTCCCTAAAGACTTTGAATGCCTGGGGAGTATGTCTTCAATTCAAGGAGATGTTTCTGTAGCTACTGTCTTTGCTATATGTGCTTAGAAAATTCTCTCTTAACAAAGCTAATTAAAAACGGCTTACAATAAATGTGAAGCACACTGGCCATGTTCCTGAGAGTATTCGACTCCCATTCCCTTAGGGTTACACCACAGAATTCTTAAGGTAGCAGTTAGCCACCTAGTGGCTATCCTATTTGAGTGGTAGTTGTCAAAGTGGTCCCATAGTGATTTGCTACAACAAAGAAAAACAAGTTAAAACACTAATAGTGGTCACGATTGACAATGTATATAGCTTTCTGCCCTAATAATTCCTGTCTTTCTATATAAGGAGTTATTTTTTTGTTTTCTCATTTTAAAGTCCATTATTATTTTTTTAATTATCTTGAATTTGGCTTCTCGATATTTTTGCTTATATTGTTGTAGTCATTGGATATATTGTGCTTATGGTTCCTCTTATTTTACTCTGCATTAATACATGGAAATCTCATGTTTTTCTGAATTTCTCATAGTTGTCATTTGTTACTAAACAATAATATTCCATTACATTTAAAGAAAACCATGCCTCCCCCTTCCCTGCAAGCCATTCCACAATCAATAGGCAGCAACTTTGTTTACAATTATTTTCTGCCACAAAAATTGCTGCTATGAATATTTGGGCATCTATTGGATCTTAGTTTCTATCTTTGACTTCTATGGAATATAGTGAGATTTCTAGGACAAAGGGTATGTACAGTAAAGTCTCTTCTCTTACATAATCCCAAAGGGCTATCCAAAACAATTGGATCATTGCAGAAGACCACTGAAAACAGATTAATATACTTTCTCATAGCCCTTTCAACATTAACTAGTGTCATTTTTTGGTGATTTTTTTTTATCAGTTTTCAGAAGGAAGCCTCAGAATTTTTATAATTAGCATTTTTCTTACTATTAGTGATAGGGACCAAATTTTCAAGTAACCATTAATAATTCATGGTTCTTTTATTTTATTTTTTAAAATAGTTTTTATCCTTTGGTTACTTACCTATTGGAGAGTAGATCTTGGTATTACATATTTTCATAATTCATTCATACTTTCCAATATTTTGTGATTTGAATACTTTTATTGATGATAATACAAATGCTTTCCCACTCTACAGTTTCTCTTTTTTAGCTTATCTTCACTGATTTTGTTTAATTCTTTTGATTTATGCAACCAAATTAGCTATTTTGTCTTTTATATCCTCATCCCTATTTAGTTAAGAATTTTTCCTCTAGCTATAGTTATAAAAGATGCCTTTCCTCACTTTATCTTTGTCAGGTTTTTATATTTCATTTTTTAAACTATCAGGCATTTATTCTTTTCTCCCTCCCACTAAAAAAAACCAAACCAACCAAAAACCAAACCTAAAAACCTTATAGCAACATGTATAATCAAGTTACACAAATTTCTACATTGACCTGCCCCAAAATGTGTCTCATTCCACATATTTAGTCCACGTCTTCATTTTTTTTCTAATTAATTTTTTTATGTGACATTTAATGTACAGGTTATATAGCCATTTTGATTTTTTTGTGTATAGTGTAACCTAACTTTTGGTCTCAACCTAACTTTTGCCAAACTGTTTTCTAGTTTTCCTCACATTTTTCTTTTTGCCAAAAGAGATGTTCTTTCCATTAATAATTTATATTTGGGAGTGTAACCATTACTGTCTATGGTTTTAATTGTTTCTTTTTCTTATTGATCATTGTAAGGTTGTAATTTAAATATTTTCCTCTAGTGTTTTTTTGTTTCTTTTTTTCAAATGCTTTATTAAATTCTGATTTACATCATTCATTTCCGCCAGATTTTGAGTTACAAATTTTCTCCCCGTTTTTCCCCTACCCACTGCCCCAAAATAACAGTCCCACAGGATATCCCCTCCTCCAATCTGCTCTCTCCCATATTTTCTCCCATATCCCTTTCGACTTTTCCAGTGGATCTCTATGCCCCAGTGCCTGTATATCTTATTTCCCAATTATATGTAGCATAGTATTAATAATTGTATATATATATATATATATATATATATATATATATATATTTGAATATTTGATTTTAAAACTTTGAATTCCAGATTCATTCCTTTCCTCCCTTGTCACCAACACTTGCTGGGAGGATAAGCAGTTCAGTATAGGTTGTACATTTGTGGCTAATGCAAAACAATAACATAGTAGATATATTGTAAAAGACTGACTGTATTTCCCTCCCTCCTATCCCACCTCCCACTTGTTCTCTTCTCTGCTTTGATCCCTTTTCAGAAGTGGGTGCTTCCAATTTCCCTCCTCCCCAGCCTTCCCTCCCTTCCATCATCTCCCCTCTCATCCCCTTCCCCCGTACTCTCCTGGAGGGTGAGATACCCTATTTAGTGTGTATTTCATTCCCTCCTCAAGCCAAATTCAATGGAAATAAGGTTGACCCTTTTGCCTTCCTATTCTTCCCCTCCATTGTAACCATTTTCCCTTGCCTCTTCTATATGAGATAGTTTACCCCATTCTGTCTCTCCCCATCTCCTCTCATTATATTCCTCTCTCACCTCTTAATTTCACCTTTTAAGTATCATCCCTTCCTGTTAAATTGGTCCTGTGCCCTCTATGTATACCTGTAAACATATATACACACATTCACATATGTATTCATATGCCCACATACCCTCATATATATGTATATGTATATATATATATATATATATTTTTTTTTTTTCCCTTCAACTACTGAGAAAAGTTTCACAAGTTACAATTATTGTTTTTCCATGTAGGAATGTTAATAGTTCAACTTTGATAAGTTCCTTATGATTTCTTTTCCCTGTTTACCTTCTCATGCTTCTCTTGCTTCTTGTATCTGAATGTCAAATTTTCTATTCAACTCTGGTTTTTTCAGCAAGAATGCTTGAAAGTCCTCTATTCCACTGAATGACCATATTTTCCTCTGAAACATGATACTCAGTTTTGCTGGGTAGGTGACTCTTGGTTTTATTCCCAGCTCCTTTGACCTCCAGAATATCATATTTCAAGCCCTTTGATCCCTCAATGTAGAAGCTGCCAGATCCTGGGTTATCTTGATTGTGTTTCCACAATATTCAAATTGTTTCTTCCTGGCTGCTTGTAATATTCTCTCCTTAATCTGGGAATTCTGGAACCTGGCTATAATATTCTTAGGAGTTTTCTTTTTGGGATCTTTTTCAGAAGGTGATATTTAGATTCTTTCAACCTCTATTTTGCCCTCTTGTTCTAAAACATCAGGGCAGTTTTCTTTGAGGACTTCCTGGAGGATGGTTTCTAGCTTCTTACTTTGATCATTGTTTTCAGGTAGTCCAATAATTTTTAAATTATCCCTCCTGGATGTATTTTCCAGGTCAGTGGTTTTTCCCATGAGATATTTCATATTGCCTTCTATTCTTTCATTTGTTTGGATCTGTTTAACAGCATCTTGATTTCTCATAAAGTCATTAACTTCCATTTGCTCCAATCTAATTCTGGAGCAATGATTCTCCTCAGTGAGCTTTTGAGATTCTTTTTCCATCTGGAAAATTTGGCTTTTTACGGCATTCTTCTCCTCATTATCTTTCTGAGCCTCTTTTGCCATTTGAGTTAGTCTGTTTTTTAAGGTATTATTTTCCTCAGTCAGGCTGTTGGCTCTCATTTCGTAATTTTCTTGCATCGTTCTCATTTCTCTTTCCAATTTTTCCTCCACTTCTCTTATCTGCTTCTTAAAGTCCTCTATGGCCTGTAACCAGCTCATATTTTCCCTTGAAGCTTTTGGTGCAGGAGTTCTGACTTCACTGTATTCCTTCTGTTCCATGCTTTGCTCCTTTGTGTCCCCAAAATAGGAGTATTATGTTGTAATCTTCTGTCTGCTTTGTTTCCTTTGCCTGGTCATGTGTCCCCTCAGTCACTTGACCCCTGGGCTTTTTGCCACAGTAGGACTCAGCCACCAGACAGGGAAGCTTTCGTCCCAAACGCTGGGGTTTTCTCAGCTGCCAGAGGTATTAGATGAATGCCCTGCATAGGCTCTTGCAAGCTGGACACACACCCCAGGACCTCCACCCCAGACTGCAATCCAGAGCCAAGCAGTTAAAGAAAGAGCGATTACCCGTCAGACTGGTGCTTGGTCCCCCTATACTCTGCAGGCCAGAAGCTGAAGCTGCCATGTGGCTCGGCTTCCAGAGCTCTGTGCTGGATTCCTGCCAGGCTGCTGGGCTTTCCTCAGTGGGAGGTTAGCTTCTCTGTGTCATTTTGTGTGTTTTGCAGCTCCAAAGTTTGTTTAGAGTCCCCTTTTTATATGGATTGGGGAGGTGGAAGCCAGAGCAGTGGGGAGATCCTGCTTCTACTCTGCCATCTTGACTCTGCCCCCTCTTCTAGTGTTTTTGACCTACCAATGCAATCCATAGACTCTTAGGATTGATCACAGGCTGAACACTTAGGACTTCTGGGTCTTTCCATCTGCCTTTCAGTTGAGCTGCTTTTCTGTGCTGTCTTTCTCAATAATAAGGCAAGCCCCTTGAGATTAGGAACAGTCTCACTTTTTTCTATTTTTCTCTTCAATCTTTGGCACACAATTTTACCTTTTTTGGTATTTATATATATATATATATTTTTTTTTTTTCTGACCACTTTGACTGTACTCTGTTTTTATGTACTGTATCATTGATTAACTCTCTAATGTAATTAGATTGTTCCTATGATTTATTTGTTAACTGGCTATATTCAAGATGGTCTTACTTAGTTTCCATTTAGGTCTATATCTTCTCTTCACATTTTATTGTGTTTTGGCCTATAAAATATGCGTTTATTATGCTTATTTTACCTTTACTTATGATTCCTTTATGCCATAGTATAAGTTTGAGTTTTCTAAAAATACTTCAGAATATTTAGAAATATGGTTTATTCTCTAATGTGATCACTGATTATTCACAGTAAGTTAATAATCTAATATTCTCAGAAATATTTCAGGCCCTATATTTTTTCTTATTTATATTTTTGCTAGATTTGTCCATCATTGAGGAGGAAATATTAAAGTGTCTTACTATCGCTTTTGTTTAATGTCTTTTTTGCAATTCACCTACATTTTTTTAAGAACTTAAACTCTCTGCAAGTTAGTGTGTGTATATTTTATACTGCTTTTTAAAATTGTCTCTGGTACCTGTAATTCTTATGTAATTCCTTCTTTTTTATTTTTCTTGGTGTTATCAATTTTTATTGTTAACTTATCTTCCCTTATGATTGTAATTTATGTCTTTAAAGTTTCCTGTATTATAATAAATTTTATTTTATTCTCTTACCTTTACTTCTCATATTTTTACTTAAATTTTGTCATAAATATAAAATTGTTCTTTTGTTTTTACAAAATAATATCTTTTGTTTTTGTATCACCTCTGTTTCCAATTACATACTTCCCCTATCCACAGAGTCATTTTCTTTAATGAAAACAAAATTTAAAAAGGGAATAAAAATGGTCACTTCAATAAAATTAGCCAACAAAGCAACCGTGTTTAAAAATAAACATCCTGAATCTAAAGCTTTGATTCTCTGCAAAGAAGTGGAGGTGCATTTTCTTATCTTGTCATTAAGACAAAGTTTATATTGACAGTTTATCATAATTACATTTATATTATATTTACATAATGTTCAGGGTCTGTTATTATTTCTAATTAAATTGTGCATATTATTTTCTTGGCTCTATTTACCATTTTACTTTTTCATTAGTCCATGTGGTTTTCATGAATCTTTGTTTCCTTTTTCATTTTCTTTCTTTCTTATAGTTCAGTACCATTACATTATACCTATGTACCACATTGTTTTTTAGCTATTCTGCCACTCAGTGGACACATATTTTTTCCCAGTTCTTTGCCACTAAAGATAAAAATCAATGCTGTAAACATTTTGGTATGTGTTTTCTATCTTTGATATATTTTGCCAATGATCCATGGCTTATCAGTTGGATCTTTGGGTCAAAGGGTATGGTGATATATTTTGAATGTGTTTCATGTATATAGCAAAATTATTGAATCTTTTTTTTAAATCCATACTTTCCTTTTCTTTCTTTTTATTGAGAATTTAACTCACTGACATTTAGAGTTTTTTTTTAGACATGTGCTTTCTTCTATTGAATAATACATATCCACAGAAATACATACACATATATGTATAGGTGTATAATTTCTTCCTTTCATAAATCAGCATCAGATCGCTGTGGTTTTCTTTGTTTACACTCATCCAATCCTCTTCTTCTTTCTTTGACAACCCCTTCTTCCCAAATCCTCCAACTTTTGGAATTTTTTGGAATTATTCTTTCTGTTTTGGTTTATCTTACTCTTCCCTTTTCTACGTAAAATGAATGTGGTGGTGATGCAGTGAGCTGAGACCACTGCAGTGCCCAGAGTCTTCACTATGAGCATCCTGGCTTTCACTGACATCACTGAGAAGAACCAGGATGCAGAACTTTAAGTTTACTTGAAATTTAAAGGAACTGAAATCTCAGAAGAGAACTCTGATTTAGCTCAGAACATTGAAGCATATGTTGTTTGACTAAAAGAGGATGACAAAGATGTTGAGAGTTGGATGAACTCCATTGTATTCCTATTCTTGATCCTAGAGCCCGACAAGCAAGAAGCTTTGATTGAAAGCCTGTATGAAAAGCTGGTTAAATTTTGGGAAGGTGAACGTCCATCCCTGTAGCTTCAATTGTTGAGCAATCATTTCAAAGGAATGAATAAAAACACTCATCTAAGACATACAGTCTATTGCAGTCTTATTAAAGTAGCAGCATCTTGTGATACTATCCCATATATTCCAATTGAACTGTATCAAGTTCAGAAATTGATTTCCGACTAGAACCTCAACTATGGAAAAAATCCCATACTCCTTTGAGACTGCTTTATGAAGCACTTGTAGACTACAAGAAGAGTAGTACTTTTCCAAAGTCACAATAGACTTGTTAGGATGTTACCTACAATTAAGGGCTTCTCGGGTTTAAGTTGATGCCTACAGGTATATTGTAAGAGTATTGGAAGATCCAAATTCATTCTTTTTGACCACCTTCTTACCTTAAAACCAGTCAAAAATTTGGAAAAGGAGATTATCTGTGATCATTTAACCATTTTTGTGAGTGCTAAATTGGCATTGTATACTAAGTTTTAACAGAATATTAGACATCATTGATTCTCTTGGTTTGTTGATTGAACAGAACATGGCAAAAAGGAAACTACTTACTTTTATTGAGATGGTAGTAGAGAATAAATAAATCTTTTGACACAATGCAGCAAGAACTTCAGATTGGAGCTGATGGTGTAGAAGCATTTGTCATGATGGTGTAAGGACCAAGATGGTCTACTGCAAAACTGACCAACCACAGGAAAAAGCACTTGTCAGTAATAGTACACATTGGACGTTTGGAAAACAGCAGTGGAAACAACTGTAGAATGCACTGAAAATTTGGAAGCAAAACTTGAAGCCAAGTGAAAAACAGCTTTCTCAGTCTTTCTGATACTCTGAAATTTTATGATATTGTTCTCTTTGGAGAAAATTCTAAATCATAATAAAACATTCTTAAACAAACAAAAAATGAAAGAGAGTCTTCCTTGTCCATCCACATACCTCATCAATTTTTCTATTTCAGTGGCATTAATTTTTAATACTCCTTTACAAGAAATGTTTTCATTTCATCCCTCTTTCCTTTCCCCCCCACTTTTTTTGTTCCATAGATCCTTTAGCCTTCTGATACTCTCTTTGTCATATCAATGTCTTTCAGAAAAAGTGTGAAGTGTTTTGTTCTTAATAAAAAATTAAATGACAAACAAAAACATGATCCTAATATACATCTATGAATTTATGTAGTAGTAGTCAGATGGAATCAGCATTTCATTTCTTTCCTAACAGTTCTTATTTTCTTCTATTTGTTCAGTTCTTACATTTTACTGACTGTCCAATTATTGATTCCAGGTTCAGTTTTGTATGGGATATGCAGCAACATGCTTAGAAAGCAATTCCGTGTATGTATATTATCCCTGCTCCTGATTTTCCCTCAGAAGAATTTCAGGTACATTTCAGATTGGGCCAAAAAACACCCTTCTAGTTATGTCTATGATGACATTTTACTTTTAGGGGCAAATCGATCTTTTTTCCCCAGATTTTATTTTCAAAGATTTCCTTTGATTTTTTATAAGCAAGGCATAGCTGTTAAATTCTGATTGATTCTCTTTGGGAAATGAAAAGTTCTTTCCTTCCTGCATAATTTTGAAATTTGGTATCATTATTTCTTCATGAGTTGAAATTCTGATTTCTTTCTGTTTGTATTCTGTGGCTTCTTGTGATTTATTCTTTGCTGTCTGTTTCTAATATTTCTGGGTTATTTTCCTGGGATATTTTTATGAGAGAGCTGTAATTGTTATGTTACCTCTATTCATCTTATTTTCAAGTTCTGTATTCTTGTTTTGTAGCTTTCCCACGTGTTCTTCCAGACTTGTTGCTTTAAAATTTTCCTTCTACTTCTGCATTTTTGTGTTCTAAACCTGGTTTTCCTTTTCAGAGTCTTTTAATTGAAGAATGTTTCCATCATTTGTTTAAAATTCTATGCTTTCCTTATTTGATTTGCTTTTTAATAACTATATTTTTTATCCTTTAAAAGTCATGTAAGCAAGTCAACAAGCATTAATTAAGTGCCTGCTGTATGCCAGGCACTGTGTTAAGTGCTGGGGATACAAAGAGACATAAAAAGTAGTCCCTGCTGTCAGCGAACTCACAGCCCAATCAGGGAAACAACATGCAAACTACTATGTACAAACAAGATATATACAGGATAAATTGGAGATAATTTCAGAGGGAAGGCACTATGATTGAAGAGGACCTTAAACTTAGAATGAAAAACTCCTGGAATTACAAATTTAGAGCTAGAAGAGATTTTAGAGGTGATGTAATCCAAGCTTCTCATTTTTTTTTGGATATTTTAAAGTTATTTTTGAAAGTTGTTCTCCTAAAGCATTCTAGAGTTTCTTAGAGCTACTCCATTGTCATTCCTGGAATCCTTGAGAAATTGGTATGAATAATTTAACTTTCTTTAGAGGAATTTTTCTTAATTTCTCTTATTGTAAAATATTCGTCCATCTGGCTTTTCAAATATCACATCACTTCTCCATAATCAAGTTTTATGCCTTTATCACTTTAAAATACTGTTTTTCTTATGCCAGGCCCTACAAAATGCTAGGGTTACAAAGAAAAGTAAAAGAAAATCTCTGCTCTGAATGACCTCAGGGTGTGATGACTCAAATGATAAATATTTAGAGAAGAGGCTTGCTCAAAAGTTGCTCAAGAAAAAATCCTTAGCATAGAGGGTTCCTCTTTGTCCCAACCATGAGGAAAAAGATCCAGACCATTTTAGACAAGGAGGCTGGCTGCTTGTAGATACCAAAAAGAATATGACTTTCTAATATTATGACTTTTAATCATAGGAGGGAATAAGATGCCAATATTAACTTGGAATTCAAATGCACTTTGACCACCTAAAACCAGGATATGAATAACCTGTTTAGAGTGGAGAGAATGTTTCAAATTATTTTAGTCACGAGCTAATTAGAAACAGTATTACACTGTACCTATTTTTTTTTAAATTTGGGCCTAAATTGAAAGTCTACAGTGTCTATAGGACATAAAATAAGTAGGTAGCATATTGTAGTAGAAGGTGTGCTAGGCTTTTGTGCAATCCAGCCTCTGACTAACAATGTGACTACGAGTTAAGTCACAACCTCTGGGAGCTTCATTTTTTTTTAAATCAATAAAATAGTGATAATAATAGCACCTATTAACATGGTGAAAATTGGATGACATAATTATGTAAAGTTCTTCACAATCCTTATAGTCCTTTAAGTGTTAACAGTTATTGAACTAGGTGTGTGAATGCATAACTGTGATGTCTTTGGTGTAGACAACTCCAATGTGTAGGAAATGCCTTCTTCCAATACAGATCAGTACCTTCTCTGCAATGTCTTTGTCTTTAAGATTTGAAGACATTAAAAGTGCTAAGAGATTAAAAAAAAAAAAAACGCCCAGGGTTACATAGTATGTGTCAGAGTTAGAACTTGGAGGCGACTCTTCCTCTTTTCAAGGTCAGTTCTTGATCAATGCCACCCCTCCTATATATAGGTGTTACAGTCTCTAAAGAGCTGAATGTGGAGTCAGGAAAACCTGGGTTCAAATCTTGTATCAGACATTTACCAACTTTTTTCATCTGTAAAATGGGGATGATAAAAATAACACCTATCCTATGGGACCAAATGAAAAAATATTTGTAAAGTGCTTTACCTTTATTAACACTGATTTTTGTTATTATTATAATTACCTATGCATATAAATGTATAATAATAATATACAAGTTGTATGTGTTTATCCACACAGTCAGAATTTAAGGAGAATTTCAGATAATGATACTGAATTAAAAACCAAGAGTCTGTATAAAGTGAAGAGAATTATCCTTCTTTGGAAATAAAATCTTTATAGAAAATAACCTAGAATAAAATTGCTTGCAATTGTTTTGTTGGTGTGATTAAGGATTCTGCTTAAAACAATTCCGTGGATTTAAGCTGAGCACAAACAATAGAAGCCAAAAATGTCACTTGGCTGCTTATTACTAAAATTCCTCAAAAGATCCAGGGGTTCATGAGGTTCCCCCCCCCTTCAATAATGTAGATCTTGATCTCTTCACGTTAGTATACAAGATTATGGGGTATAGTCTACCCACCCCCCCTCTAGATCATTATTTGGTAGGTAACCTCTAGGTGATAACCTTCTCTGAATTTAGCTAGGCTGGGTATCTGATGACAGAGTTCATTACTGACCCTTGCATCCACAGACTTTCCTTGTGTGGGCCAGCCAATTCAGCACAACCAGGTATTGAGATTTGTCATTATCACAGTCTGAGAGTACTCAGAACTGCCTTTCAGCCCTGACAAGACACTGAAGTAGTCCTTAACTGCATGTGGCTGATACAAAGTTTATTTTTTTGAAAAAGAGATAAATTCAATTTTTAGGTGGGATTAGAGAAGTAGACTATACAGACTGAGGGAGCTACTTACTCCTACTGTACTCTGCACCAGTCAGAGCACCTCTGAAATTTTGTGTCCAGTTGGGCACCACAGTTTTAAAAGAACATTGATAACTGGAATATATTTTTAAAAAGCAATAACTTACATTTCCATAATGCTTTACATTTCACAACATGCTTTCTATTATTCAGGATTGGAAAGGTTCTGAAGAAGGGATGAGATATCTAGGGACTTTTAATTTGGAGACCATTTGGTGACGGTAGTGGTCCTGGGTTATGAGGAATGGTCTGTGTAATAGCTCTCTTTGGGTATTTAAAGAGTTGTTATGGAGTAGTATTGAATTTATGCTATTGTCCAGAGGGCAGAACTAACACCAAAGTTTGGAAGTTATTGGGAGGCAAATTTTGACTTGATATTAGAAAAGGATTTTCTAATAATTGGGTTTATCTGACAGTGTAATGGGTGGTCTTATGCTATATTAAGTCCTCTAATGTTGGACATCATTAGATAGATGTCAGATGACCATTTTATCGGGGCTTTCTGGTAATTCCTGACATGCGCTATGAGATGGCAAAGGGAGAGAGTACTGGACTTGATTCAGAAAGGTCTGGATTTGAATCCTGTCTCAGATATTTGCTAGTTATGTGACTTGAGGCAAAGGTCACTTAACTTTTCTCTGCTTCAGTTTCCTCTTCTGTAAGGCTAGAATAGTAATAGTAGGCTTATGCCAAATGACATAATACATATTATATGTAAAGTATATGGGTAAAGCAATTTGCAAATTTGTTCAAGTGTTATACAAATGTTAGCTTTTTAAAATTTTTACATTGAATGGGAAGTTGGGTTAGACTAGCTAGACAAACTCTAGGATTCCTTCAAACTTTAAAATTCAGTAAATTTATACTATTTCCTGCTGCCCTAATAAAAAGCAGCTGCTCACCATAGTAGTAACAAAACAGGAGAAGGGGAAGGTCCAGAGAGAACTTAACCAAACCTCCTTCGGATGGGCTTCAATCCATTTCAATTCAATTCAATAAACATTTATTAAGAAACTTCTTATGTGCCAGGTACTCAGCTAAGTGCTGGGACTGAAAGCAGCAGATGAAAAGTGGAGAGTTAGTTAGAAAGTCCAGATCCTGGGAGAGGAAGGTGAGGGATTTGGGAAGGTGTTGAGTATCTAAGACTGAGTTGGCAGCATGATGATGAAATATCACGTGATCATTTTATTCTGAGAGGGACATCTTTTTCCTTGAAGTTCAAACTGAGTAAAGCTACAGATGAAAAGTGGAGAATTCACAAATAGAAAGAAACATATCATTTTCTGTAGTAGTAAGATACATTTTGAAAGTATATTGTGGAACCCTTAGGCCCTCAACACACATTTCTAAAAATGAAATAAATGTGTACAAATAAGTCAATTTTATCTGGAGTGATGGTGGTTGAGACTCAGGGCCTGGTCAGATGAGATGGAAATGGTGAGGGGAGCAGAACTTGAAAGGTCCAAATAAGATCCTGAAGGGCTTCCTTCTCATCAAAAAGAAGAAAGATCAGTAGATTGGCAAAGCAAACAGAAGGACAAAGTTCTTACCTTAGACTTTTTTTTCCTTCAGGGAGTTTCTCATTCTTGACCCAGTCAATCAAACACTTGAGGGTCATTGTGAAATCCTTCAGGAAAGAAAGGGATCTGGGCTGATAAGGTTGTAGGGGTTTACTGTGAAGCACAGGGCTCCTGATTTGCTTGGGAATGTGGAAGGGGGAGATTGAATCAAAGATTTACAGATTGTCAGAATGGGAAGGGAACTTATCTATTATTTGATCCAACTCCATTTTATTTTATAAATTAAAAATTAAATTCACAAGCATTTTTTCCTTCCCACCTTCCATTCTCCAACTGAAAAAAAAAACAAAACCCAACCCCACAACAACAACAACAAAAAAACCAAAACTGAAATCCTTGTAAGATATAAGCATAGTCAAGCAAAAATCAATTTGCATGTTGACCATGTCTAAAGATGTTTATCTCATTTTGCATCTTGAGTCCACCTCTTTTGTCAGAGGGTATATAGCATACATCATCTTGGGTCCTCTGAAGTAGTAGATGGTCATTGAACAGATTGGGGTCTTTAAATATTTTAGTGTTATTTGTCTTTAAAATATTATTATTTCATAAATTGTGCTCATGGGGCAGCTAGGTGGATCAGTGCTGGGTCTGGAGTTAAGAAGACTCATCTTCCTGAGTTCAAATCTGACCTCAGACATTTATTAGCTGTGTGACCCTGGGCAAGTAACTTAACGTTGTTTGCCTCAGTTTCTTCATCTATAAAATGAGCTGGATAAGGAAATGGCAAACTACTCCAGAATCTCTTCCCAAAAACTCCAAATGGGTCTACAGTCAGACATAACTGAATTGACTGAACAACAATAACAAAAACCAAATGACCAATTGTTCTCTTGATTCTACTGACTTCACTCTACATCACTCTCTTCACTTCTTGCACAAATCTCTCCAGGTTTTTCTGAAACCATCTATTTCATCATTTCTTACAGTGTAATATAGTATATTCTACTATGATCATATTCCATAATTTGTTTTGTCATTCTACAATTGATGGGAATCCTCTCAGTTTCTAGTTCTTTGCCACCACAAAAATATCTCCTATAAATATTTTCACACATTTGCATCTTTTTTCTCTTTATCTTCATGGGGGTCTAGCAGTTGTTCTGTTGGGCCAAATGAAAATGTTTAACACTCATCCTTATGGATGAGGAAACTTAGGCCCATAGAAAGGCAGTGACTTGCCCAAGGTCAGACATGTGACAAATCTGGGATTCAAACCCAGATTCCCCAACTCCAAAACTAGGACAGTTCTCTCCCAATGCTTCATCGTCCCCCAACCTCACAAAGAAGAATGGAATAGTGGCAGAGTGATTGATCTAAATGCCTCACTGCCTCAGTGCCTTTCATCTCCTATCAAGAATCAGGGAAATCTAAGTCCCTTATTGAAAATTCAATTACAAATTCAAAATAAACATTTAGAAAGCAGTGGTGGCGTTTGGCGTCATTAGTTCTTAGAAAAGATACTTGTCCCAACTAGTGGAACTGGTTAGGAGAGAGATTTGCTTGGCTGACAGACACCGATTCTTTCCATCCCTGGATGGACCTAGTGACTTTGTCTTACCATGAGCTTGTGACTCCATACAGGAGATCAGGTTACTCTCTTCCTGCCTGTGCTACATGAATTGGTTCATTCACTTGAGAGGAAATTATTTCAGGACCCTCACACTTTGAATCTTGGGCAAGTAGGATTACTCATTCTCAAAGCATTTTGGCAGCACCTACAGCTGCTGTATATTTTTAGCACTTGAGTCCATGTGTAAGAAAAATAGATGAAGAAGAGATGGATGAATGATGGAAGAAGAGAATAAAATAGCAAACTATGTTTATCAAGTGTCAACTCCATAGTAATAGAGTCAAAAGCATCAGGTGATTTATGGAGTGTTGGAAGCTAAAAACAAACAAAAGCAAAATAGCAAATTGTTTTAAACTCTCAAAAGTAAAACTGCCAATTCAAAAAGGGCTCAAAAAAGCTGAAAGAAACATTAACATGAAAATACAAGATATTAGGGGAACAAGGAGATGTTACTCCCATAAAAGACATCCCCTTTGACTTAACTAGAACAAAATTTTTCCTTTTGCCATTCAGAAGATTGGTAGTCAAAGTGGTAGCCTGAAGAGAAAGGGACCATGGCCTATATCCTTGCTTCTGTCTTCTAAGATATATACATAAATACTTTAGAACCATAGTAGAGCTTGAAGGGATGTTAGAGGTCCTATAGCACAACTCTTTCATTTTATAGTTGAGGAAAAAGAGGTGCAGCGAAGTCAAACTACAAATCCAGTGATTTTTCTGTTGGCCTTTGCTGTTTCCCATTCCAACAGTATCATTGGAAAGGAAGGTCTTGCAAGGGTCTTTCTTTCCTGAGTTGATGAACTATGTGTTCTTTCAGAGCTGTAAATATCACCTAGGATATCTCAGCATTAATGGGGACTCTAGGACCTGGCTTATTTTATATTTTGCTACAGAAAAGTGGGCTATTCCCGAACAGTTTGCCTTAGAAGGTATTACAGTATTATAGGAAACTATATATTTAAATTATGTATCGGTATAGTTGTTTAGGACAATAAACATGAATGTTTTGTGCATTAAAAAAATGAAAATCATCTCCCAATCAAATGCTTTCACTCATCAAAGAAACAAACAAAACCTAAAAGAAAACAAATCATCCAGTCCCATAATGAATTGGGCATTTACAGCTTCTCTAGACTGTGACAATCTCTTAAAGTTACTATGTGCATGGATAAATTGAGCAGGGAAAGCAGATTGGAATTGTTACCACAAAAGCCACTAGGCAAAATTCCTTAATGATAGGAAAAATAAGCAATGTTTCCAGAGATGGCAAGGTCCTGCTCTCTCATAGCCTCAGTCTGCTCTGATCCATTAAAATAAAAGTGGAAAAAATAGAAGTTACATCAAAGACCACCCTGCTTGATTAATTTCCATTATAGTCATAAGCATGGAGGGTAGCATCCAAAAAAGCTAACGAGATCCCGGGCTGCATTAAGAGGGGAATATATTTCAGGAATAGGGAAGTGAGAATTCCATAATTAGGCCCTCATTTCTCATCTGGAATATTGTATTGGGCTCTAAGTAGCATGGTTTAAGAAGTATATTGATAAATGAGAGACTGTCCAGAGGAGGACAGCCAAGATAGTGAAGGACCTTGAGTCCTTATCCTGTGAATACAGACTGAAAGAATCTGGCATATTTAACCTGCAGAAGAGAAGACCCAGGGGGGAACATGCTATCTGTTTGCAGGTATTTGAAAGACTGTCATGTGGACAAGAGAATAGACTTGTTTTATTAGCTCTAGAAAATGGAGCCAAGAATGAATGGAAGTTACAAAGAGAGAAATCTTGGCTTTAGGTTGGAGAAAATCTCTTAGTAACTGGAGATGTCTAAAGACAGAATGAGATGCATTGAGATGTGGTGTGTTCCCCTTTTTTTGGAGGTCCTTAAGTTGAAGTTTGTTGAGTCTATTGTAGAAAGGATTCCTTTTTGTGTATAGATTGGGTTATATGGGTGCTGAGGTACCCTCTAATTCTCAAATCTTGGGGGTCTGAAAAATTGAGAATTTTTTTCCAGGTCACTGAAATTGAGGACATCAAACTTACCACCTACACACCTTCAACAGTGCAGCAGTCACTATAATAACTCATTTAACTTCCTGCTCAAATGAATTTAGCCAGAAAGTGTCTGGCAGAAGGCAACAAGGATAGAAAAAATCTTTATATCTATACCCTGTGAAAACTGGTTGAAGTATGGCTAGCCTGGAGAAGAGAAGATTCAATTGAAAAGAATAATTTTCTTTAAGGATTTGAAGAGTTGAGATTAGACTTTTATTTAGAAGCAGCTTGTTGGCATAGTGGATAGAGCACTGGAGTTAGGAAGACCTGAGTTCAATTCTGGTCTCAGATACTTCCTAGATATGTGATCCCGGGCAAGTCACTTGACCCTGGCTGCCTCAAAAGGGGGGAAAAAAGACTTGTTTCATTTGACCCCAGTGGATGGAACCAGAAGTAATGAGTGACCATTATAAAGAGGTAGATTTCGGTTTGATATCAGGAAAAGATCTCTTAATGATTAGAAATGACCATAAGTGGAACGGATTGGGAATTAGAGGTCTTATTAGAGTCTCTTGATGTTGTTAAGCAGAGATTAGATTACCACTTCTCAGAAATGTTTTAGTGGAGATTCCTTAGTGGGTATGGGTATACTGGATGGCAGCTGAAGTCTCTTCCAATTCCAAAATTCAAAGATTCTGTCATTTTGTCATTTTTTAGATTTACTTGTGTTTGCACATTATGAATGAACAAAGTTGATCTGAAGGTATGATTTGTGTTGATTGTTGCAAATGCCAGAATTGCTAGTTATGGGTTTCCTTTCCATTATGCCATCACCAGAGGAAAATGCATTTGGAAGAATACACAAATTCACAAATGCCTCCAGTTCCAATACCTGAGACCAGGTCCTTGTTGAGATGATTCTGAGATGCTGACTCAGTGAAAAGGAAGCATTTTTCCTTAGTTTTTATTTCAAAGTAATTCCTCTATCTGGTAATAATAATCTCATACCCTGAAACTTATCCAAATGAGCTCTGATCAGATTTCCACGTTACTGAATTCGTTAGCAGCAAGGTACATGAGAACGTTTTTGTCATGCCACTAGCTAGGCCAATGTCAGAATCTGGGTTTCCAATTTAATTATGGCTGATGACATTTCTGCTCCTTTGGGTAGGAGGAAATAATAGAATTTTGGGTGAGGAGAGTGTTTATTGAAACATTCATTAGTTAGAATAAATACAGGGGAGGAACAAAAGTCTATTTATTAAGGAAAGGCTCCAAATTAGTAAGAAAGTTTTTTGATTACAATAGATAGCTTACAGTAGAGGAAACTGGCATAGCATTAATTTGATTAACTAAGTTAAGCACTTATTATGCACCTTGGCACTGTGCTAGGTGAAGGCGATACCAAGACGAAGATGAATGATTCCACCCTCAAGGAGCTTATATTCTATCAAAGGGAAACAAATTGTAGATATGATTGAAGGAGGCTCCACGACACAGTGAAAAGAGTTCAGACGACTTGAATTCAAATTCTTCTCTGATATTTCCTACCTCTATGACCTTGAGCAAATCACTTAAACTTCTTAGGCTTCAGTTTTATAGGTGCTGTACATCAGAAGAAGTGAACAGAGACACCAGCAAGTCCAACCCTCTCCTTTTACAGATGAGGAAACTGAGGTTTAGAGAGTTTAAGTGACTTATCTGGTATCACACAGCTAGTAAAAACCGGAGGAGGGATCTGAATCCAGGTATTCCTGACTCCAGATATGAGACAATAAGGGCCTACGTAGCAATGTCGATGGTTATTGGTTTTCTGATGAACAACGATTTTTCTAGAGGTTTTTAGAGTGACTACAGAAAAAAAAAACACCTGACTATTTTGAAAATATCTTCATTACTACAAAAGTTGATAGAAGGCCTAGGAAATATAAAGTGGTTTTCCTTGACTTTTTTTTCACACTTTATTTGGACATCATTCATGCATTCATCTATTTATAAAGTTTTTATTAAGCACCATCTATGTGTAAGGTTCTGTCTTGAGACTTTATATGTATAGTCCTATATTTATAGTACCCCTTTCACTCTGCACCTACCCCACCCTTCTGCATGGAGCTGCAAGGATTTGGCTGAGTGATGAGAGTGATGAGGAGGGATGAGACATGCAGCTACAGGAGAACAGTGGTGTGGTGAAGGAAACTGAGACTGGGGGTCGGGGTGGCGGTGGTGTGGGACACATGCCAGGTCACTTATCTTTGCCAAGGCTAGTTGTTGGGCCCACCCACTGTACTATACAAGAGACAAGCCAGCTGCAGCCAGAGCATGTTGGAAGTTCTGGATAAGTGTGAAGACATCAAAATGTGAGCCATTTTCCTAGTCTATCCAGATCTCAACTCCATTACTAGAGCTATGAGGTCTGGGTTCAGAGTTTCTCCAGAAGTTCTATATCAGCATATGTTGATCAACCCTTATAGATATGAGTCCAACATCACTTTGAATTGTGTTATGTTGTTTACTCTCCTTCATTCACTCAAAAGGCACACTGAACTTTAAATACCTCCCTTCACAGCATCTCCTACGTCTAGGATTTCTAGAGCCAAGGATAGGGATAGAGTTGCAGCGACTCGGCAAAATTTTTTTTATTATACATTATCTTCTTTTTATTTTGCACTATATGCTTATTTATCAATTTTATTCAGAATGAAAATATTTGTATGCAATTTACCAACATGTTTTATTCTGTTTGCCAAATTCATGCCCCTGGGACTCACTGAGACGTATCCGGATCAGGAAAAAAAATGGGTTTTACCAGATTATTGGAAACTTAAGGACTGGTTTATGAAGGGGTAAAGACACAGATTCACATCACCTTTTACAATTAGTTAATGCAGGCCCATAGAGAGAAGTGGAGCTGAGGGGCAGGAGGTCAATGAATCTCTAAGAATCATCAATAACGTGGCATCTACTCAGCATTTCTATCTAATAGGAAATGCAGCGACCACCAGCATGAACTTGGGCATGCTCAGCTTCCCATCCATCTTGGAGAACTGGATCAGGTCAATGGTGTATATGTCACTGGATAGTTACACATATCTGCCCTTCTCCTCTGAGCTTTATGAGTCAAAGGAATAAAAGATCTGAAGATGCTTATAAAGATTTAAAGATGCTGAGGCAGCTAGGTGGTGCAGTGAGTAGAGCACCGGCCCTGGAGTCAGGAGGACCTGAGTTCAAATCCGGCCTCAGACACTTAACACAAAAACTAGCTGTGTGACCTTGGGCAAGTCACTTAACCCCAACTGCCCTCCAAAAAGCAAAAAAAAAAAAGATTTAAAGATGCTTATAAGGAGAAGATGCCATTGATAAATATGGATTGGCTATGAATAGAGTTGTGTGGATCCAATGATTTCAGAGTCTTTTTCAAGTTGATTTTACAAATCGAGTTCTAGGATGGTGAGTTCAACTTTATTTAAAAAAAAAAATCAGTCAATTCAAAAGCATAGGGAACTCCTAGTAGGGAGACCCCTTCTAGCAAATACAAGCTGCCGCCTTGCTTGGTGACATCCCATGTGCCATATATAGATAGATAAAACACACATAGACATAGATATATAGGTATACATGTGTATATCTATCTATCTACGCACACATATATATATATATGTGTGCCAAATTAATTGATCTCATATCACAGATGAAATTAATAAAGGCCTAGTTTGGCCCTTATGCCACTATTGGCCATCTTTCTGCTCTCTTCATTGATAGAGCATCATTATGAATTTATGTCTCACCAGATTAATCATATGGGAAATATCCTGTCCACAAAAACACAAATTCTATGGATTTTTTTGCTTATGTACATCTGATTATGCTGCTTCTCTTCTGAAATATCTTTGTTGGCTCTCTGTTTCTAACATATTTGATAAGACGAAGAACATAATCTTTGATTCACTTATCAGGTATTTTTTAGAGGGAGAGGGAGTGAGTAAACAAACAATTACCAAACCTCTGCTAATGAGCCAGGCACTGTGTTAAATGCTTTACAATTATTATTTCACCTGATTTTCACAAGGACCCTAGGAAGTAGATAATGTCTCCATTTTACCGATAAATAAATGGATTCAGACAGGGGTTAAGTAACACTACTAGTCAGTGTCTGAGACTGGATTTTAATGCAGGTCTTCCTGATTCTAAGCCCATCACTTCATGGACTATTTCATTTGAGGACGGGGGTGAGTGAATTTTCCAACCTTGGCTTCTTTGATGTAGGGCAGTGGAGTAAAATTCAAATAGAAATGGGGCCAATAATCTATACATAAGGATGCTTGTGGGCCACATATTAATTTAATTTTATAATGTAATATTATCTATATTTTATTGTATTTTTATTTATTTTATCTTTTCCAATTAAATTTTCATCTATTTCTGGCCACACTTGGGAGTGTTGTGGGTCTTATGATGGTGTTTGTACCACTAGGGTAGGAAATTCCTGGTGATGAAGCTATCACTACTGATTTGGAAACTTACAGTCTTAGGAGTCTACTGGGTCCCTGAGAGATTAAATGATTTGTCCAGGGTTGTAAAACTAATGTGTATCTGAAGGAGGACTTTAACCCACATCTTCCTGAGCCTGGTTATCTATCCAGTACAACACATTGCCTCTTTGTTATCATGTAATATATTAAAAAAGTCTTAAAATTTTTTTAATTTATGGAATAAAACAAGCATTTTTATAACATAGTATAATAAAAAAGATGACTGCACATGAAACTGCAAATCTACCATGTATAACTTGCCATTCCTTTTAAATATACAACAAAATTATCATGTAAATTTCTTTTTTCTTTCCTCATCACCCTAAAGATGGCCACCATTAGACACAAATATATGTATGTATATACACATATATGCATGTGTATACATGTAAAATTATTCTGTATGTACTTCTATTTATTAGTTCTTTCTCTAGGTGCAGATAGTGTCTTTCTTCATGTGTTCTTTATTTGTATATTATTGCTCTGTGTGTTGGTTTTTAACTTCCCTCTAAGTTCCTTGAAGACAGAGATTCTAACTTACCTACCCAGAATATAGGACCAATCACTCTGAACACATAGGTACTTATCAAATAATATTTTTTTGTATTGTTATATTTTACAGAGTTTCACTGTGGGAGCAGCCACTCCTCCGATGGACTCTAACAGCTGCTTTCTAGCCTTCACTGATGACTGACTATCCCTTTAGAATCCAAATTATGCTGGTCAAGCAGTTGAGCACCCTCTATACGTCAGTCTTGTGGGTAGGATCCAACCTATGACGCACAAATCCCATGTCTCCTCTAGTGTATCAGGTTTTCTTTTTTTTTTTTCTTCAGTTGTTGTTATTTTGGAGTTAGTCTCATCCATACCTAACTTGGTTGCATTTGTAGACTGCTCTCGATGTATTCTATGTTTAGTTAGTCAGAGAATACTCCAGAGCAGATGGAGAACAGACGGAGACAAAACAAAGGGCTGGTTAAACACGGTAACACATTCCTACAGAACTTTGTGCTTCTAGCTGGCAGCCCTTTTGAACACTTTTGAGGGTGACAAAAATATTTTTCCTTCAAACTGGATCTGAGTTTTGGAACTAGATTTGTCTTTAGAATACAACTTTGGTGAAGGAGATGGGTGATCAAACTATGTTAAATCAATCAGTTAATCAACAAGTACCTAATATGTGCCTGGGGAGTCAGAGACAAAAATGAAATAATCCTGGCCCTGGCAGCTTACCCTCTGTTAGTGAAAACTACATGTAAATATGGTGTATTGTAGCACATATAAATATATATTAGTAGAATAATATATAAATGCAGTACAGTTATCCCTTCCACATTGCAACTTTCCCAATTTTGAGGTTTCAATATATGGCAGGTCAGCATAAGAAATTAAATGAGAATTTTTGGGGAGTTTTGCAGAAACCACAGACTGCATGTGAAGGATGCAAAGGATACAAAGCCTATGACCAAATACTTAACCCAAATTTTAGAATAAGGTACTGTAAACACCCCATAAAAGAAAAAAAATAAAACGTTTTCTCTGTCATGAAGGGAGGGCCAAAAATTTTTTCGCAGATTTTCCAGATAGCAGGATGGGTTGGGGTGCCCTCAATCACTGTGATGTGGAAGAGATAACTGTATATAACATGGTATGTATAGCATATATATATGCATAATATAGTACATATTTCTATGAGTGTATATATATATATATATATATTTTTTATACACACAGTGAATAGAAGACAGTTGGGTGGGGGGACAGCAGAAGTTGGAAAGGCTTCCTATAGGTAAAGGGATTCTTTAGATGACCCTTGAAGTAAGCTAGGGCTTGTGAGAGGCAGAGGTGATGAGGCAGTGCATCACAAGCATGTGGGCCAAGCTACGTAAAGACACAGATATAAGAGATGAGATGTTGAATGAAGAAAAGCAAAGGCAATTTAGGTGGCCTATAGACTGAGTGTAGACTGCTGTGTCATAAGGCTGAGCAGATAGATTGGACACAACTTGTGAAGGATTTTTTTGTGCGTGTCTGTCTTTTTTTGGAGGGGGGAAGGCAAGGCAATTGGGAGTAAGTGACTTGTCCAAGGTCACACAGCTAATAAGTTTTAAGTGTCCGAGGCTGGATTTGAACTCAGGTCTTCCTGACTCCAGGGCTGGTGTTCTATTCACTGTACCACCTAGCTGCTCCTTGTGAAGTATTTTAAGTGCCAGACATAAAATTTTATATTTGCTCCAAGTAGCAAAAGAGAGACAAACAAGTTTGTTGAATGGGAGAGAGAGTTTTCTTTTTCGCTGTATCATTTTGATCTCTAAATCCAAAGTGACCATAGAGTGAGAAGCCTAGTGAACTTCAGAGATACTCCGAAGAAGTCTACCCAAAAGAATCACCCAACTTATTTTGAGCAATGGCGGCATCAACTGGAGAAGTATGTGATCTCCCAAGGAGATTATTTTGAAGGATCCCACTTATGTGAATGAACATTTTCTGATATGTCTTAAGCTAAATTAAGTCATATGCTGCACTCCTGACAATTCTAGCTGGCTAATTGCCCGTCTACCTACTAACCATGAGATTTTTTTGAAAGTACACCATGACTCAAACCAATAACTCTTCCTTATTCTTCCTATAACTAGAGCCCCGATTTACTCTATATCATGTTATCAGTGATTACACCATTCAGAGTACATAGTGAACCATGCACAATGTGTCAACTAGCTACAAAGAAAGCCACACATTTGAATGGGAAAAGAATGTCGCAATCAGAAAATAAGAAGGAGATGGGGTTGGCAGGGTGGGAAGGTGGGGGCTGTAATCTCCATCAGTGATTATTGCAATTATTACACGTAGCAATCAACCACATTGAGCATTGCAGTCAGTAATTCTATTGAATAAATTTGACTTTGTTTCAGTTTCTAGAACGTAAGGACCCACCTGTAATTTTTCAGGTATAAGTCATAATTTTTGTAACCTACCATTGGCCCAATTGAATGTTTGCTCTGGGACTGCATGAGGTTAGGTGATGTAATTCGATCCCCTCTTCTTTCCAGTGTAGCTAGTTCCTAAGCTGAGAACATTAACTAAGGGCTCTTTGCCCACTGTTCTGTCCCTATAGCCCTCAGCTTAGTCCAAGATCTTCCTGGAGCTCCGCTAATTGGAAGAATTCTGCCTTTTCTCATCTTCCCAGAAATCCAGGATCAGTTCCCAAATTTGCCCCAGGGCACTAGCGAGCTATGCTGACATTTGCAGTTTTTGACCTAGACTGCAGACCATGCTTGGCCCCACTGAATCTTTCTCATATTAGCATTCTACTGTCTGTCATATTTTAACTATATATTCTTATTTAATTTTTATTGTAGTCAGGAAGCATCAACATGGAGTGGGGGAGGGATAGCAGCCTACGTGATAATAACCTGTGTCCTTAAACAAGGAAGTTTAGACCTTTGGTTTCCTTCCTTCAAGATTCTGCTTGGGTGCTAGCTCCTCTCTGAAGCCTTCCCTGATCTCCCATCCCCCTTAACAGTTTCTCTCTTTCATTTCAGATTATCTCAGATTTACTGACCACCATACGTATTGTATCTCCCCCTTCCCCAGTTCTAGCAGAATGTAAGCTGCTTGAGGTCAGGAGCTGTGTTGATTTCATCTTTCTATTCCCAGGGCCTAGCATAAAGTCTTCTACATAGTAGGCTCTAGAAACATTTTTTGAATTGAATTAAATGATCCTATTAGCTTCTCAGAGTGCCTTCTAGTATCTCTAAATTAATGCTCCAGTATAGTTCCATATGTGTTCTTTTGATGGCCCACTGGGTTAAATCCTGCAGTTCTGGGAATCCAGTAGAGTGTTGGATTCGAGTTCATTTTATCACAGATTTAGAGCTGAAGAGGGTTGGATTTGGAGTTATAACACTTACTATGTTCTAGGCATCGTACAAAGTGATTTACACATATTATCTCACTTGAATCTCACAACAGCCATGGCAAGTAGCTGCTATTGTTTCTCCCATTTTACAGATAAGGAGACTGAGGCAGAGAGAGGTTAAGCGACTTACCCACGGTCACATAGTAAATGTCAGGGACCAGATCTGAGTTCAGGTCTTCCTGACTTCATCCACTGTGTCACCTACATGTCCCAAGACCTAGGTTCTAATCCTGGCTCTGCTCCTTACTTTCTGTGTGACTTTGGGAAAGCTAGCTATTCATCTCTCTTATCTATGATATTAGGATGTTGAAGTAGAGAGTCTCTCAGGACCATTTCAAGCACGAAATCTATGCTGGTTAGTCTTCCTGATTCAAATCTCTCCCCAGTCCAGTCTATCTTCCATTTTGCTGTCAAATCAATCTTCCTAAAGTACTGTTTGACTGTTACCCCTTTGTTCAATAAACTCCCTAATCACTTCTTCTGTTTGGCATTCAAAGCCTTTCACAATCTGACTCCATCCTACTTTATTCCTTACTCTCTTCCCTTCTCCCTTTCCCCCTTTCCTGTTGTCCACTAATACTGACCTTCTTGACGTTCCTTATACAAGACCCTCCATCTTCAGACTCTGGGTGTTTTCATTGAGTGTCCTATATGCATATAATATTTGCCTTCCTCTTCTCTGCCTCTTGTCTTCTCTGGCTTCCTTCAAGTCCCAGCTAGGGGGCAGCTAGATAGCACAGTGAATAGAGCACTGGCCCTGGATTTGGGGGGACTTGAGTTCAAATATGAACTTGACGTTTAGACATTTACTAGCTGTTTAGACACTTGACATTTACTAGCTATTTGACCCTGGGTGAGTCACTTAACCACAATTACATCCAAAAACAAAACAGAAAAATCAAGTCCCAGCTAGAAATCCCATCTTCTACAAGGGTCTTTCCTGATCTTCCTTAATGTTGGTACCTTCCCTATACTGATTATCTCCAATTTATCTATCTATCTATCTATCTATCTATCTATCTATCTATCTATCTATCTATCTATGTATACAGTTGCTTTCATGTTCTCTCTCATTAGACTCTCTGAGATCTCTAAGGTGCCTCCCACTCTCATTCTTTGATACATCATGTACCATGGTCAGTAAGTGACTCTTGTTCAGACATAGTTTGGATTAGATGGCTATCAAGATTCCTTTCAACTCTGAGATTCTGCTTCCATGCTTTCTTCTTTATAGTGAACTGACATCTATTCACCTCCCTGAAGCTTCCACCCATTGTTTCCTTTTCTTCTCTATGGGGTCAAAGAGAAAAAGACTAATTCCTCTTCAATATACTTCAAATATTTGAAGACAACTTTCATGTCTCCTTTAAGCCTTCTCTTCTCCAGACTAAACACCCTCATTTCCTTCCTCCTCAAAAGGCATGATCTCTAAGCCTTTCATTTTCTTGGTCAAAGAGTGGAAAACAACCCCTTTCCCCATTTTAATGAAGAAGATGCTTTAAAGCAGGTAAGAAAAACTCATTGAATTATAGATTTGGCTAATCAAAGGAAGTGATACACAAGAGAAATTTGCTTACCTGAGGTTGAAATCTCTTATTGGATCAAGAAAGTAAGTGTGTTTAATTCTTAACCTCTCTAACCCCTCTTAATTCTATTACCTTCCTTCTGTTAACTATTTCCTATCTAACCATTTCTCTATATAGCTTATTTGTCCATATTTGTTTGCTTGTTATTAGGTTGTAAGTTCATGGAAGGAAGAAACTCTCTTTGGCCTCTTTTTGTATCGCTAGAGTTTAGCATGGT
Organism: Petaurus breviceps papuanus; assembly: GCF_028583685.1. NCBI lineage: Eukaryota > Metazoa > Chordata > Mammalia > Diprotodontia > Petauridae > Petaurus > Petaurus breviceps. Next base: position 41,278,355 of record NW_027186372.1, on the reverse strand, counting down.
GTCTGCCACATAATAGGCACTTGATAAATATCTATTGACTAAGACTACAAGCTGTCCATGCAACAGGAAGCTTTAAATACCAGAGGATTTTTAGCAGTTCCCAATTGATAGGGCTTTTTTTCCCAGGGGCAGAAGATTTTAGTTTGGGATTTGAAGATTCTAGCTTAAACCAAATCCCTGAAAGGGAACTATCCTTTAGGGAAGGAGAGAGTTTCTATATTAGCAAAGTGGATTTAGTGATGAACAGCTTTATCTAGTGCTTGGGACAAAGAGCCATTCTATCTAATCAGGGTCACAGTCTATGTATGAAAAATGAGAAACAAAGTACTCTTGGGTGTGTATGTATGTGTAGGGTGGAGCTTAGATTTGACATTTCTTAAAATTATGTACATTTTATTTAAGTGGAGGATTAAAGTTTTCGTGTAAAAAAGAGAGGTATAGAAAGAGAAAGTGAGAGAGAAGAGAGAAGAGGAGAGAGAAAGAGAGAGAGAGAGAGAGAGAGAGAGAGAATCAGGGACTGTCTTTTGCCTTTCTTTGTGTCCCAGTATTTAGCATAAGATCTGGCACATAGTAGGAGTTTATTGATGGACTGATCCCAATTTCCTTAATAATCATTTAATCCAATTTTCTCATTTTATTACTTTTTATTATTTAAAAAAATTTTTAAATATTTTTTTTATTGCTTTCCCCCCCTCCCATTTTATATGTAAGGAAATTGAAGCCCAGAGAGATTAAGTAATTTTCCCAAAGTCACAGAGGAAGTAGCAGAGCCAGCTTTCAGACCCAAATACTCTAGGCTCCAGATCTAGTATGTTTCTCATCACATCATCACAACTCCCATCCAGGAAAATAAGCCCTGTCTCAAAGAGAGTTTAGGAGAGCCACTAGAATTGCGCTCATATCCAGAGCAATTCAGACTCTATAGAAAGACATCTGAAAATTAAAAACAATGAACGTTTGATTTATGCTTGAGGTTGATGAGAAAAAGGGCCATGGCCCCTCATCTTCTGTTCCCTGAATTTCAACACAAGGAACAGGGGTGGGGTGGGGTTGGGGCTTTTGAGAGCAGCATTTGTCCATCTTGGGTTGGGAATGCAGTGTTTGTTTTTAGCATACTGAAGAGTGCCGAATAAGTGTGTGGTTTATAAATATTTGCATTCTGTAATTGTTTTTAGGAAGGACTGGCAGGGCTGGATCACCCAGGGGGCCGCTCCCTCCTTCCCTCACCACGAGGAACTACAGAATTGTTAACAGGTTTCATTTCCACCACTCAATGGCTAATCGGCACTCTCTCAGTCTGGTCACACTTCTCCTCCAAAATGGCACTTTCCCAGGGAGCACCATTAGCCTGACTTTCTTTAATGCTGCCGCCACAAGAGCGGGAGGAAAGGAGAGAGGAGGCAGCACATTAACAAGTTAACAAATCTACCCTCACCCTCCACCTTTCTAGTCAAAGGTTATGATTTCTGCTTGTCTTTTTATTTCCCTATTCTCACAAAATTACGAATATGTACAGAGAAAGGCAGCTATGACAGAATGTGTTGGGTGTTGGGCTTGGAGTAATAGAGACCAAGGGTCAAATCCTACCCCTCACACATGCTGGCTGTATGACTATGGACAAATAGCTTAACCTTTACAAGCCTCAAACTAGCAAAGGTTTAACAATTGGATTGGGGGGTGGTGGTGGTGGGGAGGAAGGGTGACAAAACAGGACTCACTTTTAAATGTAATCTGCATTATTCATATTTCTTCCCATTATTTTCCTAAGTCTAGAAAATCACCAAAATATTACATTAAGGCCTGATTTGTAGTGCTTGATAATTTCCAAGATAAAAATGCGGATTTAACATATTAACAATATGGGGTAGGAGCTGGCTGCCTAGGCCTTACCTGCTATGTTCATTGAAAGCTTGTAATGTATAGGTGGAAGACATTTTCACACCTGGAATTCTCTGTACAGATGACATTACAGATTCATATCCTAGAAAATTCATTTTTGTCCATGTAGTGAATAAATACACATATAGTTATAACTTTGTGTCTGGACCCAAGATTTCATTGGTATGAGGAACTTCTTGAGTAGAAACTCCTTTTACCAATTTAGATTGCCCATTCCTCTGTAACTTCTAATCTGAGTGTTACCTAGGTCCCAGAGAGTTTGTGTCTGCCTGTCTTCGGTCTGATGGTTAGTATTTGTCTGAGGTTGTACTTTGAACCCAAGGTTCTGTACTCCATGTCTGGCCCTTCTGTCACACTTAACTTTTCATGGCTGTTGGAAATTTTCTAAAACTATAAAGTTGCTGAAAATGTACCAACCTGCCTTGTTAGAAGAGAATTTCCTCATTTAGGAGTGAATGGGAAAGGTGAAACTTCTCAGTCCATAAGTTTTGTGGGAGCAAGCCAGAATTTCAGTTTCACCCTTCCCCCACTCTTTACTACTGTCACATCAGCATTTGGGCCCCCTTCAACGGTCTTTCGACCTCCACTCTTGTTTTATCAGCACTAAGCCCCTTCAGAGGTTTTCAACCTCCACCCTTGCTTGTGACCTTTTTTCCCTCATTTGCTTTAGCATCTACCAAATAAGGACATGAACAACATCTTGGCTCCCCGTCCCAATAGGAGATAGAGGCAGGCTTCTTTTTTATCTGCCATTGGGTTAGATTTTGTGCCAAGACTGAGAGCCCACTTCCCAGCCAATGGGAGAAGGGACAGAGGAGTGAGGGGTGGGGAGTGGGGGGGGGGGGGGGGGGGGGCTTTGACGTGGTTCGGTATAAATTCTTTTTTTTTTTTTTTTTTAAAGCAATCCAGGTTAAGTAACTTGCTCAAGGTTAAGTAACTTGCTCAGGGTTACACGGCCAGGTGTTTCTCGGTGGGTGCTAAGTGTGTGAGCCTGGGATTCGATCTCCAGGTCTTCTCAACACCGGAGCCGGTGCTCTTACTCGCTGTACTACCTGGCCGCCCCTACGGTATAAATTCTTGTTCTGTCTCTTGTAATATGCCTCATGTAATATGCCTCATTCTGCTGGTTCATACTGGTGGAAGGGACACACTCTTCTCATGAGAACTGAATAAACTTTCTGTTCCTTCTTCAAGATATCTCTGACTTTTAATTTTTCTGGGTAGGGGATTTTTGGGGTCCCCATACCCCACACAGTAGTTATTCTATGCTAATGAAATCACACTCTAATCCCTCTAATTTACATGCTCTATTTTACATGCATACACACATTCCATATATATGTATTTGTACACATATTAATATATAGAGGATATAAATATAGATATGTATATGGTTTTGTATATGTATATATTCCATGTATAGAATATATTTCCATAAGCAAACATATATGTATACCACACTAATATGGGACAAACATCATAATACATATATGGACCATAGCAAGTACACATATATGTACTCATAGCTACACATGTGCACATACATACATATATACCAAACAAAAATTATGTCCTCAACTAAAAGGTTTCCTATGTTTCTGCTGTTGTCTAGAGAATCACACAGACATGTGTGTGACATTTTAATGAATTTAATCCACAATTTAATTGGATAACTTGGTAATTAAAAAAGACATCTGGTAATAAAGGGCTTCAAGCAGTATGATTTGCCTCGAGTGATTTCCACAAACAATGAAAATAAAGAAAAAAAATTTTTTTTCCACATATGGCACTTTAAGAATGGTGGGTGGTTCCTTCAGAAAGTTTCCTCTTTTTTTGGATCTGAAACTGGATGAAGTGGTTGGCTTGAGCCAACTCCAGATGGATAATGTTAAATGAATGGCCTGGGGGTAAGGCAGTGTTTTGTTTTGTTTTCGCTTGTGCGTATGTGAGTTGGCTATTAATTGTTTTTCTCACTTTGTGGGCTAACTCAGTCAGTGGCCACAGATAAAGTTGTGGAGGTATGTCAGGCTGAAAGGGAAAAGAAAAGCCCTTCAATAGCTTCTTTAAGGAGAGATATGGTATGAATTAGGGAAGAATAAAGTGATTGCCTTGGTACAGTTAGGGTCCTGTTGAAGTTGGATTATGTGAATTTACAATGTACCCAGTCTACATGGTGGTGGCAACTGTCTCAGCTACATTTGGCAGTCATGTAGTCACATGACTAGAAGCATTTATCATGCCTGGAATGTACTTCCCCCTTCTCCCCACCTCAGAGAATCCCTCTCTTCCTTCAAGATTCAAGTCCAGCTTCATTTTCTGCATGAAGTCTTTACCATTGGTGTTTTCCCTCCCAAATTATCTTTTATTCAAATATTTTGTATTTATTTTCTTTAGATTTAAATCTATATGTATACTTAAATGTATGTACTTGCTATTTTCCTCATTAGGACATAAGCCCCTTGTGGGTAGGGAATATTTCATTTCCTCTACCTGGAGCCCCAGCATTTCTCACAGTGCCTAGCATGTAGAAAGTACGTAATAACTACTTGTTGACTGACTGATTGATTGTTAGACATTATGGCAAATCAGAGCCTACAGATCATAGGAGGCCTCTGAGATAGGTACTGATTCTTTTTACTGGGCTGAATCATAAAAACTTTTATAGTACAAGATATTTTGTAACAAAATTTAAGGGAAGGAAGGATCCTTCATGGAAGAAACAAATGAGATAATTGAGTTCAAGCACATGGGAAGAAGTAAAAATTAAAAAAAATGATCAACAATAAGATAAAGGTCAAGATCACAACTGATAATTCATTATAGTCTTTCACTACTTACAAAAAGCTTTTCATGCATTACCTCACTGGATCCCCACAACAATTCTGTGACTTGGTTGAATGGTCATTATTTTTTGCATTTTACAAATGAGAGAAATGAGGCACAGAAAAGTCAAATAATTGATCCAAGGTTGCACAGGAACTCGAACCTTCATCTTTTAACATCAAACCCACTATTATTTCAATAGCACTGCAATTGCCTGTTGGGGTAAGATCTGAAAGGGGAAAGGCAGATGTGGAAAGGAAGAAAGATAGTTTGGAGAAGAATGACATCTATAAGGGAAATATCAGAAAATTTGTTAAAGGGAAGAAAAGGGAAGAAAATCTATTGAAAATAGTTGTATTCAAGTATGAGCTGGGCAAACTTACTTTAGGATCCTAGATTAAAAAAAAAAGACTTTAGAGAAGGGGTGGGGAGCCTGTGGTCTTGAGGCCACATGAGGACCTCTAGGTTCTCAAGTGTGACCCTTTGAATGAATTCAAACTTCATAGAACAAAGTTCCTTAATTAAAGGATTTGTTATCTAAAACTTGGACTCAGTCAAAAGGTTTCACCCAACGACTTAGAAAACTACATGTAGACTCCAGGCCACAGGTTTCCTACCCCTGCTTTAGAGGTTATCTAGTCCAACTCCATTATTTTATAGATGAGGAAATTGAGGCCCATAGAGGTCAAGTGATTTGCTCAAGGTCACACAGATAGTAAGTGGTAGAAATGGGATTCAGATTCAGATCTTCTGATTATAAATCTATCAGTTTCCTTGGGAGATATAACTAGTTATAAATTTTCTGGGTAAAAATAAAAAAAATACGTAGCAATCTACAGGGTTTCTTTTGGCCTCTAACCTCATTGCTCAACTGAAAAGTTTTTCTTTAAAATTACAAATAATTTGATAATTACTAAATATGATTGTCTTTTCTAAATTGACCTCTTGGCCAGTCTCTCTTCCTGGAAGCCCCTCTTCTGTATTTTCATGACAATACTCTCTACTGGAGCTTATCCTGCTTGTCTGATCACTCTTCATTTTCTTTGTCATCTGTATCATGTCTCTTAACTATGAGTGTTCTTCAAGGCTCTGTTCTGGGTCCCCTGATCTTTTCTCTCTGTATTCTCTCTGTGACTTCATTAGCTGTCATGGATTTAATAATAATCTCTATGCAGATGACTCACAGATCTATTTAGCCTCAGTCTCTCCTCTGAGCTTTATCCCTCATCCTCAACTGTCTATTTGATATTTCAAAGTGGGTATCCTAGAGACAGTTCAGACTCAAGATGCCCCAAAACAGAACTCATTATATCTTCTTCAAAACTCATAGCTTTTCCGAACTTGTCTATTTTTGTCAGATACCACCATTCTTCCAGTCTACCAGGTTCATAACTATAGTTATACTATACTATAATACACACACACACACACATCAGACAAACACCTTGGTAAGATAATAAACTGAATCCAAAATTGAATGATAGGAAGAGAATGAATTAGATTGCCTTTGGAAAAATGCCTAGCATTTTTAATTAACCCAAATTTCTTTCTGAAATAAAGTATTATTTATAAAAATCAATAATCTTCGAGTGATGACATATGATAACAAATCTTGGAATATTATGATCTTCAAGGAATCAAAGTTGCATGTCCACCAAAGAGCAACAGCAAAGTACATGTTGATCATAAATAGAATAAAACAGTCAATGAAAGGACAAATGGACAAGTGACATAAAGGACATCAGACACGTATGACTGGAAGAGGAGGTGCGCTGTTAATATAGCAATCAAGAACAAACTATAACCAGCTGACTATGCGCATACTTCATTGCTAACTACTCAGTGTCAAGATTTCTAGAGGAAGACAACCAGTTCATTGGGTGAACTACATGTGGAAGTTCAGTGGGAGGACACGGATATGGGTTACACAGAAAAGCATGAAGTGATGATCTCCTGAAGCGTTAAAAAAACAGCACAGAGAGGACAATGGGTCAAAGGTCAGCATGAAGCAGAGACAAGGGAACAGTTTTGAAAAATAACATATTGACCTTGTGACATTCTGTAAGCTGTTCCTAATGTAGATTTGCAGCTTCTTGTAAGGTGAAAAGAAAACGAACCTCCCTCAAATCAATCCATATCACTCAGTAAGTAGCTTACTATTTTTAAAAACAAATTTTATTGATGCCTTTTGTTTTAAAATCACACTTATTTTCAGATACAGACCCCATTCTCACCACTGAACTCTCCATCATAACGAATAAAAATACTTAGCCAATTAATCCATAGATTGGACAGTGTCTGACAGTGTTTACAACATTCTACATCTGTAGTTTCTCACCTCTCTGCTAAGAGAAAGAAGGTGTGTTGCATTATATGTTTTCTGGGCCCAAGTGTGGTCATTGCAATTGGTACTACAGTATAGACTGAAGAGGATCTGCCTTTTTTTTACAATGAGGAGTCATTCCTTCAATCTTGTGACCCAGATGGGGACTATGTCCCTACTAATAGAAGCTGGGATCTTTCTACACTCTCATTCATCCAGTGATAGAGTATCAGTTGTTAACCATTATATTTTCAGGGATGAGCCCGGGACACCTTGGAACAGTGAGATCTGAACTGGTATAGGGAGAAGATACAATAGTGAAAATCCAGATTTGTGGAAACATTGGTAAATTATCTGTTTAATGTGGCATGAAGCCTTACAACATATTTGAGAATTCCTAAGGGAAAGAAAAGTTAATATTACACTATAATTAACATTAAAATAAAAAATACAACTTAGGTACTTAGAATAAGTTCTTATTTGGACAATTCATTTACATGGAATACCTGATTTGCCCTTGATGCTGGATAGATCCATGAAGTATTACTGGCAGCCACTCATGGGCCCATTCCCCCTGCTGATTAGCATGAAGGCTTTAATCTACTCTGTTTCCAACCTGGGCCAATTGATTTCTCCTAAGATGTCCTGATGGCCCTTCAGTTTCTGGAACTCATCATGTTGGTGCCAGACTTAGTGTAGACATCTGATTGGTGTAGATCAGAACTCCTGAGCTTAAGTAATACACCAGCCTCCTTCAGTCTCCCCAGTAACAGAGATTACAGGTATGTCCCACCACATGCTGCTTTTTTGGATGTATTACTGTATAATAAGAACATTACTACATAGACACATAAGTACATATAAACACACATGCATATAATTTGTATGTAGCATATATGTGTGTATATAATGCATGCACAGATACTATGTGTATAATATATATACACATATACCATGTGTACAATATATACCTATATATGTAAACATATATCATACATGAATCTTCTCATGTTATCTCATTTGATCTATGGCATTATTTCCATTTTATAGATGAAGAAACAGGTTCAGGGAAGTTAAATAATTTTTATGAAGTCACAGGTCAGTAGCAGACTCAGAACTAGAATTACTATCTCCTGAGTCCTTTTCTGCTCCTCTCCATGTTAATACCACTCTACCTCTAAATCAGTCTAATGGACGACTTCTGCATGACTAACTGGAAAATCATTCAACCTTATTCTTCAGGATGGCCCAAACCACAAGGTACATTGCATTTTTTAAACCAGAGTTTTCCATTGTTGCAAATATCAACCATCATTTGACTTTTGAGGAGGTCCTCCTATCAATTCATGTAGCAATCATGCTAAGAATATGGTAGGAATGATGTTCTCAAGGAACTTGGGGCTGCAATAGGGACATGTGTCAGTGTGAATAGAACAAATAGAAAATAAATATGAGATAATTTTGGGTGGAGGAGGCATTCATAGTAGACTGTGCACAGGGGAGTAATGGCTAATAAGGTGAGAAAGTTAAGTTGGATGCAGTTTGCAGAGAGTGTTAAATGTTAAGGAAAGAAGTTGAGTATGAGCCTAGAGGAGAACAGCTTACATTTCTGCAGTCCTCTACTGTTTATAAAGTTTAGTCCCTACAACAAGGGAGTGAAGGAGGTGATGCAGGAATTGTCAGACTAACTGTGTAGGTTGGACCTCTGAGACCCTTTGTGGCTAAACGACACATAAGGTAACACAGCTAGCTGATGGGAGTGTCAAAATGAGGCCCCAGATCTTCTGTGGTGAAGTCTAGTATTTTTTTCCAAGGCACCATTTAGTTTTTCTGAGAACCCTCCCACATGTACTTATATACATATAAGTACACACACACATACACAGAAACAGAAAGACCAATACAGACACAGAAAGAGCTAGATAAAGAGGCAGAGAGAGATAAAGAGTGATAGAGAGAGAGAAACAAAGAGAGATAGAGACAGAGAAAGAATGACAGAGAGAGATAAAAACAGAGAGACAGAGATATACAGGAAGACAGAGATAGTGACAGAGAAAGAGACTTAGAGGAGCAGCTAGGTGGTACAGTGAATAAATAGAGCACTGGCCCTGGAGTCAGGAGGAGCTGGGTTCAGATCCAGCATCAGACACTTAACACACACAAAAAAACTCCAAACTTGTCATGTGACCTTGGGCAAGTCATGACCCCAATTGCCCTCCAAAAAGCAAAAAAGAAAAAAAAAAGAGAGACTTAGAGAGAGTGATAGAGACAAACACACACACACACACACACACACACACACACACAGAGTGCTCAGTATTTTGTAGTATCCCAAAGAAATATATGTGCTTTAAATAGAGTATTTGTTGAAAGAAAAAGATGGATAATTTCACAAGGTTGGGTATAATGCAGAATTTTGGGGTTTTAGGCTACGGATATGACTATGATTAAAATAGTGCAAGTTACCTCTTGGGCCATCAGGCAAAATAACTTATTTTGGGAAACAAATTTCCTCTTCCCTTCTGTGGCTTATTTGTATTTTAATTTTATTGATATCTTCAATTTCTATACCACTTACATTCCCAATGTCTTCCTTCCCATTCCTGTCTCAGAGAGCTAGCTGTCTCTTACATCAAGGAATGAAACAAAGATTCTTTAAAAGTTAAGCAAAACAAATTGACATATGAAGCAAGAGTGGCGTTGTCTATTGTGATCCCTAACCTAGTCTCCCTTCTTTGCTAAGAAGGCAGCTTCATCTTTGAACTCAAGCTTAGTCACTATGATTTTGAAGAATTCAGCTTCAATTGTTTTGTTGTTGTTATATTTTCCATTTGCATTATTGTAACCGTTACTTTTCTTTTCCTCATTTTATAAATGTCTTTCAGTGTGACTCAGTATTTATCATAGCTATTATTCCTGGTAGGTGAGTGATATTTCATTACATTCATGGGCCATTCATGTTTACCCATTCCCCAAATGATGGAAATATGATTTGTTTTGAGTCCTCCAAACTCCAGACGTAGGAGTCATCCTGGACCCGTCACTATCTCTCAACACCTCCCCACCCACCCCCAATATTTAAGTAGTTACCAAGGCCTGCTGATTTCACCTTTGTAACATCTCTTGGGTATGCCCCCTTCTGTCCTCTGACACTGACACCCTCCAGGCCCTCCTCACCTAACACTCAGAGTATTGCAAAAACCTCCTGGTGGGTTCTGCCTACTTCAAGTCTCTCCGAGCTCTAATCCATCCTTCATTCAGCCTCCAAAGTAGATCATGTCGCCCCTACTTAAGCTCCAGTGGCTTCTTATGGTCTCTAGGATCAAATACAAAATGCTCTGCATTCAAAACTCTTTGTTCAAAACTCATCATAACCTGAGCTACTTCTACAATTCTAGTGATCTTATACCTTACTCCTCCACATGGGCTCTTTAATACAGTAACACAGACCTCCTGACTGTTCCATGAACAAGACACCCCATCTCTCAACTCTGGGCATTTTCTCTGGCTGTCCCCAACTCCTGAAACACTTTTCCTCTCTTCTGCTCTAACTACTGCCCTCCGTGGCGTCCTTAAAATCCCAACTAAAATCCCACTTTCTACAGGAAGCCTTCTCCAACCCTTAATTCCACTTAGTTAGCCCTGCTAATTATTTCCTATTTATCCTGTATATAGCTTGCTTTGTATCCATTTTTTTAATGTTCTTCTTCCCCCCCCCCATTAGATTGTAAACTCCTTAAAGTTAAGGACTTGGTTTTTGGGCTTTTTTTGTATCCCCAAAGCTTAACATGGTTCCTGGAATATAGTAGGCACTTAACAAATGTTCGTTGATTGATTATTTGCTAGCCCTAAGTCTTTTGTATACAACATATGCGAGCTGAAGGCTTGGGACAATTTCTGAGGTATTTCTGTCCTAATACCTTATTGGTCTCAGTTTCTGAAAATGCACAAACACATAAACAAAAAAAATGGAATAGAAATTTGGGAATATAGTTTACAAGACCTCCTCATCCTACCAGATCTTTTAGAAGCTATTTTCATAGTAAGTAATCCTTGACTTTCCCAAGGTAATTTCCATTCCACCTTAATAGTTAGTAAAGGCTAAATATGCTTAGTTAGGACTGGGGACCTTGTATGTTCTTCTTGGCAGCGCTAGTCTGGTTTCCCTGGAGTAGCTGCCAACTTGTATCCTGTAGATGGTCTGTTAGAAGATATGGTGTACAACTCAATTCTCTCCCTCATACATACTGTTTAGGTTGGCTTTTTGCTCATGACTCTCAGGCAGCCGTCAATGACTAATAGAATGAGAGTCAGTCATGGCACTGCCTAGCATGATTTTTCTCTTCACTGTGGTAGAAATTAAAAAAAAAAGTTTCTTGAAGGCTCCAATTTTGCATTGCCTTTTCTTTAAGACTGCATTCTCAGGGGCAACTAGTTAGCATAGGGGATAGAGCACAGTACCTGTAATCAGGAGGACCTGAATTCAAATCTGGTCTCTGACACTTGACACTTATTAGCTGTGTGACTGTGGGCAAGTCACTTAATCCCAATTGTCTTCTGCAAAGAAAAAATAGAAAAGACTGTATTTTCCCTGGTTCCCTCTGAAAGACATGGACCTTGTTTTGTGCTTGACACCAGAGGTTTGCAGATCTGGACATTCAGATATATTTGATGATGAGATGGTTTTTCAGACCTATAAATGTCTCAAATGATTTTTCACACCTTTCTAGAATTGCTGAGAAAACTCGGTCTCTTTGAAAGGAAACAGTGAGTCCAGTTCTCTGAGCCACAAGTCAAGGAGCCATCTGATGTGAATCTGGAGAGAGATCTCTAGGATTTTAAGAAGAATGGAGTAACTATCTCCTCTCCAGTCCCTGTGCACAGAGATATTCTGTGTGTGACTACATGACACATGTGCTCCTGAGGTCAAATTGCCCTGGCTGTGTAGTTGGGCATGATGCTCCCTGGCATCCTCTCAGGTTTGTAGCCTTCATCCATGTGTCCCAGGCTGTTACTTCCCAACAGTTCTTTGAGAGTGTTATAGGAGAGTGTTAGAGTTGCTGGCTAGGTATTCTCTCTGCTGCCAAAAATGTGATTCTCTGCTCGAATAAAGTGTGAGGTCAGTATGACCTGAGAATAGAGGAGGGATGAGGAGGAAGGGTTCTTTTAGGGGCTATGTAGTCAGGTGCTCAACAGTCATGGGGAATGAGATTTAATGTCCCTCATAATAAAACAAATAAACAAACAAGCAAAAGCTGGTCTGCAGTTACTCTCTGGGTAGAACAGACATTTGAGGAAACCAAAAACATTAGAGTGAACAAAGTATTAACTGGGCTCAAATCTTGGCTCTGCTATATGCTACCTGTATGACCTTAGAGAAATCATTGGGCCATTCTGTGTCTCAGCTGATCAGTTGTTAAATGAAGGGATTTGGTCAAATGATTTCTAAGGTCCCTTTCAGTTCTAAATATATGAACTTGGGTTTCATTTTGTCGTGATTGTTCAGTAGTTCATAGATTGGATGCTGGGAAATTTGCTCAGATATTGGTGCAGTCTGAGCTCTGAACCATATTTTGTAGTGTACCACCATCCAAGTTTTAGGAAAATGCACTAATGCATAAGATAATTGCAAATTTTATGCACAAATAAGGCAGATTAAACCATAATTACATGTTGGAAAGTTGAAAAATTTGTAACATCAAATATTGTGAATGTAGGAATGTGACAAGGTTTTAGAAATATCTCCATTTTTATCATCATCTCCATGTATTGCATTTGAGCTCCACCCCACAGGGCAGGGGAATGGTAAAGACATATTTATTTTGGTTAATATAAGGCAGGATGGGGCCAGCCAGGTAGCACAGCGAGTAAGAGCACTGACTCCAATGTCGGGATGACCTGGGAATCAAATCCGGGCTCAGATACTTAGCACCACACCCAGAAATAACTGGCTGTGTAACCTTGAGCAAGTTACTTAACAATCCTGATTGCTTAAAAAATAAATAAATAAAAGACAGGATTTTGTAGTGGATAGAAGGCCAACCTTTAAGTCAGAAAGATCTGCATTAAAGTTCTGTTTGAGTTGGCCATAATGATCTTGTGACCATGGATGTAAGTCACTTAACCCCTTTGCATTCCCAGAGAACTCTTTGAGTTAAGACATTTCAGACAAGTTGCAAACTCATCAATCTGCTGTATAAAAGGAGTTTCCACATTAAGAAATAATAATAATTTCTTTTGATGTCATTACAAGTTCAATTTCCCTCCTTCAAAAAAATTATTATTGATTATGCTTATTTAGAATTGGTGTCCAAAAAGGGTTCTAAGTTTAGCTGTAGGAAATGTCTGGATACCCCAAGGGGTATCCAGAACTGAAGCCCTAGACCAAATGGTCCCATTCATGTTCCAATGACAACATCAAGGGTAGCAGATAAGGGCCTCTGATTATTTTCTGGCATTTACTTCATGATTAAATGTCGAGGTAGTTCAGCCAAAGCCAAAATACTCATTATACTTAATGAGGAGAAACATCAGGGTGCAGTAAATGGTTGGAACCATCAGAAACTAGGCAACAGCAAACCCCTAGGTGATGGAGCACCATTTCTGAAAGTGGTAATATCGCAGGATCAGTGGGCTCAGGGAGTAGAGTGGCTTTGTTGCTAGGTAACAAGGGACTTGTAATTGTGTAGCTCATCCAACCAAAGCACTAACCACACACCACATTTCTGCTTCCACTTGTGTGATGGATGCTAGGAAACACTGGGTAACAGAAGAGAATTATGTAATGTGGAAAAAGTGCAGGTTGATGTTGATGAGTGGCGCCTAGCTTTCGAAGGGGGAGTGATTTACTAGTCAGAACTAGAACATCTGCTGGTGCTATTTCCTCCTACGACTGGTAATGTTTGAGGAAGTAGGCTCTCTGGGTTCATGCAGCATCCGTGGACAGCAAGGTGAAGGGGAAATTTGACATCTTCCCCAACTAGATCATTCAAATTCTAAAATATAGGCTTAGGACTGAATTACTCAGTTTGGCTGTGCAGACTCTAGATTATTGGGCTATTTCATATGAGAGTCATTTTTAGGCTTTCGTCATTTCAACAATGGTGCCAATTCTGCACTTAACTTTGCACAAATGGGCAGGCTTAGGATCTATAGCCCTCAGAGAACATGTCCTAATTATACTCACCAGCAAAAAGGCAAATGTACACCTAAGAACTTACGTGGTTATTTACCTGGGATGGAAATTAGAATTGCACCAAGATATCAAAAACTTATTCACTTATTCAACAAAATTAATTGCCACATTACTAGATGTAAGAGAGTTGATGTTGTGAAACCTAATAACCTAGTGTTTTTAAACTGTTTGATAAATCCAAGTACTCCAGCTTCTGGGATAAGAATTCACTATTTGACAAAAACTGCTGGGAAAACTGGGAAATAGTGTGGTAGAAACTAGGTATAGATCAACATTTCATATCATACACCAAGATAAGGTCCAAATGAGTACATGATTTAGACATAAAGGGTGATACTATAAGCAGATTAAGAGAGCAATGAATAGTTTACCTTTCAGATTTATGGAAAGGGGAAGAATTTGTGACCAAATGAGAGACAGAGAACATTATGAAATGCAAAATGGATAATTTTGATTACATTAAATTAAAAAGGTTTTGTACAAACAAAACCAACACTACCAAGATTAAAAGGAAAGTAGATTGCTGGTAAATTATATTTATAGCAAATGTCTCTGATAAAGGCCTCATTTCTCAAATATATAGAGAATGGAATCAAATTTAAAAGAATACAAGTCATTGGGGCGGCCAGGTAGCACAGCAAGTAAGCACACCCGCTCCAGTGTTGAGAAGACCTGGAGATCGAATCCCGGGCTCAGACACTTAGCACCCACCCAGAAACACCTGGCCGTGTAACCTTGACCAAGTTACTTAACCCCAATTGCTTAGGGGCGGCCAGGTGGCTCAGCAAGTAAGAGTACCGGCTCCAGTGTTGGGACGACCTGGAGATCGAATCCCGGGCTCAGACACTCAGCACCACACCCAGAAATAACTGTCCCTGTAACCTTGAGCAAGTTACTTAACCCCAATTGCTAAAAAAAAAAAAATACAAGTCATTATCCAATTGATAAATAATCAAAGGATATGAAAAAGCAAAAATAAATGCTCCTATCTATTAAATCAGTAATACCAAACCATAGATTATACTTAATATGAAACAGGATTTTCAACTGGAAATTCAATGTAATTGAACTATTTATTATATATTGGGATAGAAGATCCCATGGAGAATGACTGGAATAAAATGGCAGCTAAATCTTCCATAAGGAAAGCTTATAAAGTCTAAGTGGGTTAGAAACTTGGAATGCTGGGGATAGACAAGGGAAAAAGGTAGGGGGGGCGGGGGAGGAGACATAAAAAAGAAACAGAGTGGAGAGAGACAGAGAGTGATGACATCTATTTTTTTACTCATTTATTTCTCTATTTAATCATTCATCTATTTATTTGTTTGTTTATATTTTCAGTTTCAAATTTCCTTACTTCCTTCAGTTTTTCCCTCACAAATTGAGAAGGCAAGATTGTAGTATTCATTATACATGTTAAGTCATGTAAAATATATGTCCATATTATCAATGTGATAAAAAATAAAATGAAAAAGAAAGTAGAAAAAATATGCTTCATTTTGCACTCAGAGTTCACCAGTTCTCCCTCTGGAGGTGGATAGCCTTTTTTCATCATTAGTCCTTCAGAAGTATTGTGGATCATTTTAGTTATCAGAGTAGCTAAGTCTTTCACAATTGATCATCATTACAATATTGCTGTTACCATGTATAAGGTTTTTCCTGGTTTGCTCACTTTACTTTGCATTAGTTCATTTAAGCCTCCTTTGGTTTTTCTGAACCCATCCCATTTAACATTGTATCAGCACAATAGCATTCCTTTACAATCATATACCACAACTTGTTCAGTTATTTTCCAACTGATGGGTATTTACTCAATTTCCAATTCTTTACCACCAGCATCACCACCAGCATCACCAGCATCATGAGCATCACCAGCACCACCAAAAACAAAACAAAACAACCCCAAACTGCTACAAAATATTTTTGTAAATATTTTGTACATCTTTTTCTTTTTTTAGATCTTTTTGGGGTATAGACCTACTAGCAATATTTTTAGATTAAAGGGGATATATAGCTTTATAAACCCTTGGGAATAGTTCAGTGATGGTATTTTTTAAAATAGTATTTTATGTTTTCCAATTACATGTAAGGATAGTTTTTAACATACATTTAAAGAATTTGAGTTTCAAATTTTTCTCCCTCTTTCCCTCCCAAACACTCTTCCTAAAATGGTAAGTTATTTGATACAGGTTATATATGTGAAATCATGTAAAACATATTTCCATAGTAGTCATATTTTGAAAGAAGAAACAGACCAAAAAGAAAAAAAATATTAAAGAATAAAGTTAAACTGCTATGTTTTAATCTACATTCAGACTCCATCAGTTCTTTATCTGGATAAAGACAGCATTTTCCATCATGAGTCCTTTAGAATTGTCTTGGATCATTGTCTTGCTGAGAAGACCTAAGTCAGCTATAGCTGATTATCACACAGTGTTGCTGTTATAATGTACAGTGTTCTGGATCTGTTCATTTCACTTCACTTCAGTTCATGTAAGTCTTTCCAGATTTTTCTGAAATCCTCTTGTTCATCATTTCTTATAGCATAATAGTATTCCATTACATTCATATACAACTTGTTCAGCCATTCCCTAGCAAATGTGTGTCTCCTCAATTTCCACTCTTTTTGTCAAAATGAAAAAAACTGCTATAAATATTTTTGTTTGTGTGGGCTCTTTTCTGATTTTTTAATGATCTCTTTGGGATACAGACCTAGTAGTGGTATTGCTGATCAAAGGGTATGCATAGTTTGATTGCTCTTTTGGGCATAGTTCCCAATTGCTCTCCAGAATAGTTGTATCAGTTCACAACTCCACCAACAATACATTAGATTCCCCATTTTTCCATATCTTCTCCAATATTTATCATTTTTCTTTTCTATCATGTTAGCCAATCTGATAGGTATGAAGTAGTACTTCAGAGTTGTTATATTTTGCATTTCTCTAATCAATAGTGATTTAGAGTATTTTTTCATAAGACTATATATATATATATATATATATATATATATAGCTTTGATTTCTTCATCTGAAAATTGCTTTTTCATATCTTTTGATTATTTATCAATTGGATAATGACTTGTATTCTTTTAAATTTGATTCCATTCTCTATATATTTGAGAAATGAGGCCTTTATCAGAGACATTTGCTATAAATATAATTTACCAGCAATCTACTTTCCTTTTAATCTTGGTAGTGTTGGTTTTGTTTGTATAAAACCTTTTTAATTTAATGTAATCAAAATTATCCATTTTACATTTCATAATGTTCTCTGTCTCTCATTTGGTCACAAATTCTTCCCTTTTCCATAAATCTGAAAGGTAAACTATTCATTGCTCTCTTAATCTGCTTATAGTATCACCCTTTATGTCTAAATCATGTACTCATTTGGACCTTATCTTGGTGTATGATATGAAATGTTGATCTATACCTAGTTTCTACCACACTATTTCCCAGTTTTCCCAGCAGTTTTTGTCAAATAGTGAATTCTTATCCCAGAAGCTGGAGTCCTTGGACTTATCAAACTGTAGGTTACTATAATCATTTACTACTGTGTCTTTTGTACCTAATCTATTCCACTGATCCACTACTATCTTTCTTAGCCAGTACCAAATAGTTTTGATGATTGTTGCTTTATAATATAGTTTTAGATCTGGTATAACTAGGCCACCTTCCTTTGTATTTTAAAAATTAATTCTCTTGATATTCTTGACCTTTTGTTCTTCCAGATGAATTTTAGATATGAGGTTTTTATGCCCTAATACATGGTCAGTTTTTGTGTAGGTGACATTTACCATGGAGAAAAAATTTTTATCCCTTTCTATCCCCATTCAATTTTATCCAGAGGGCTACCATGTATAACTTTTCTAAAATTCGATTTGATGCCTTAACTTCTTCCTTATTTATTTTGTGCTTAGACATATCTAGTTTTGAGAGGGGGAGGTTGAGGTTCTTTTCTAGTATAGTTTTGCTCTCTCTTTCTGTAACTCACTTCTCCTCTGTGATTTTAAATGCTATACTAATTGGTGCATATATCTTTAGTATTGATATTATTGTTTATAATATCTTTTAGCAAGATGTACTTTCCTTCTTTGTCTCTCTTAATTTGATCTGCTTTTGCTTCGTCTGAGATCAGTATTACTCCCCCTGCCTTTTTTCCTTTAACTAAAGCATATTATATTCTGCTCCAGCCTTTCACCTTTACTCTGTGTGCATCTCTGCTTTAAATGTGTTTCTTGTAAACAACAGCTAGGATTCTGATTTTTAATCCACACTGTAGTTTGCTTCCATTTTTGGGAGAATTCATCCCATTCACATTCACAGTTATGATTATCAGTTATGTTTTTCTCTCCATCCCATTCCCTGCCCTGTTTATGCTTTTGTCCCTCCTTTCTCCCTTTCCCTCCTTACTAGTGTTTTGCTTCTGACCACTTCCTCCCTTGATCTGCCCTCCCTTCTATCAATTTCCTCCCTTTCCTTCCCCTTTACCCTTCCTTCTTTTGCCCTCTCTTCTGTTTTTCCTTCTATCAGCCCCACCTCTCCTCTCTTTCCCCTGTCCCTCCTGCTTCCCTATAGGGTAAGATAAATTCCTATACCTCACTGAGTGTGTATGTTATTCCTTCTTTGAACCAAGTGATCAGGAATCTTTTTTGTTTTTGACTTATTATAAAAGGTTGAGCTCTGCTCCAGAGGTACAGGGGGCACTGTCACAAGCTTCTTTCAGTGGGTGCCAGGGTTTGGCACAGGTCACTGGCTTTCTGTGCCAGGGCCTCTGGGGCTGGTGGCTTGCCCACTGCAATAGGGTTGCCTGGCCTAGTCACACCTGCTGTGCCTTGGGGTCTGGTAGTTGGCCTGCTATACTGGGGCTGGAGGCCACACAACTGGCCTTCTAAACTGAGGATTAGTTACTGATCTGTGCAGTGGTTAAGAGTTTCCCACTGGCTTGTCCAGACATCACCTATGTTGTGCTGCACTCCCCTTTCATCTAAGTGAGAAAGACCTTTCCTGAAGTCTTTCTAAGTTATTTTTGTCGGGACTGTGTCTTTTTGTAGATTCTGTCCCTCCAGAATTCTTTTAGAGATTTGATTTAGCTTTGTTTCCAAGGGAACCTGGGGAGGAATCAGGTAACTTTCTGGCTTCTCTCTGCCTTCTTGTCTCCACCTCCTAATCTATTTTTTGTAGTGCTTTATTAAATGTAATTTTTTTGTTTCATGATCTGAAAATGATGCATTTAATATTTCTGCCTTTGAATGTGAGGTTTATTTTTTGCCCTAATACATGGTCAATTGATATGCAAGTGCTATGTACCACTGAGAAAAAATGTACATTGCTTTCTATTTCCATTTAATTTTCTCCAGAGGGTTATCACATCTAACTTTTTTTGTCTTTTTTTTTTTTGGAGTGGGGAAGGCAGGGCAATTGGGATTAAGTAACTTGCCCAAGGTCACACAGCTAGTAAGTGTTAAATGAGTGAGGTCACATTTGAACTCAGGCTCTCCTGAGTCCAGGGCCAGTGTCCTATTCACTGTACCACCTAACTGGCCCTCATATCTAACTTTTCTAAAATTCTACACATCTCCTTAACATCTTTTTAATTTATTTTGTGGTAAGATTTATCTAGTTCTGAGAGAGGAAAGTTGAAGTTCCCTACTAGTATTTTTATTATTTATTTCCTCTTGTAACTCATTTAACTTCTCCTTTAGAAAATTGGAAGCTATAACATTTGGTACATATATGTTCAGTAGTAATATTACCTCATTGTCTATAGTACCTTACAGCAAGATGTAGTTCCCTTCCTTATCTCTTTTAATTAGATCTCTTTTTGCTTTTACTATGTCTGAGCTCATGATTGCTACCCATGTTTTTTTTTAACTTCAACTAAAACATATTCTGATGTAGTGTTTTACCTATACTCTGTGTGTGTCTCTCTGCTTCAAATGTGTTTCTTGTTAACAACATGTTGTATGATTATGGTTTTTAATCTGCTGTGCTCTCTGCTTCCATTTATGTATGAGTTTATCCCATTCACATTCACAGGTATGATTATTAACTGTGTATTTGCCTCTATCCTATTATTCTCATATATATATATATATATATATATATATATATCTCATTTCACCCTGTCCCTCCTCACCAGTATTTTGCTTTTGACTACCTCCTCTCTCAATCTGTCTTCCCTTACATAAAATCCTCCCCTTTTGTTTTCCCTTTCCGCTCCTGTTTCCCTGTGGGGTAAGATAGTTTTTATGTCCAACTATGTGTGCATGTTACTCCCTCTTTGAGCCAAATCTGATGAGAGTAAAGTTCAAGCAATGCTCAACCCTTTTCTTCTTTCCTTCCATTGTAATAGGTATTTTGTGCCTCTTCATGCAATATAATTTACTGAATTCTGCCTCTCCCTTCCCTTTTCTCCTATTGCAATTCTTTTTCTCACTCTTAACATTTTTATATCATCCCATGAAAGTCAAGTTATACATATACCCTCTGTCTATGTATTCTCCTTCTAACTGCCCTAATAGAGATACAGTTCTCAAGAGTAACAAATATCATATTCCCATGTAGGGATGTAATCAGTTTCACCTTATTGGTGAGGTTATGTTTTTTCTTTCCTATTTACCTTTTTATGCTTCTCTTGACTCTTGTATTTGAAAACTGAATGTTCCATTTAGCTCTGCTCTCTTCCTCAGAGATGTTTCAAAGCCTCCTATTTCTTTGAAATGTTATTTTTTTCTCCTGTAATATTATGCTCAGGTTTGCTGGATTCTTAGTTGTAACACAAGTTCCTTTCCCTTCCAGAGTATCCTCTTCCAAGCCCTCCAATCCTTTAATGTAGAAGCTGCTAACTCCTGTGTAATCCTGACTGTGACTCCTTGATATTTGAACTCTTTATTTCTGACTACTTGCAGTATTTTCTACTTGATCTGGTTCTGGAATTTGGCTATAATATTCTTGGGAGTTTCCATTTTGGGATCTCTTTCTGGAGGTGATTGGTGGATTCTTTCAATTATTATTTTACCCTCTGGTTTTAGGATATCAGGGCGGTTTCCTTGATAATTTCTTGAAAGATGCTATCCAGGCTCTTTTTTTGAGGAGGTACTGGCATAATTCTTAAATTCTCTCCCCTGAATCTATTTTTCAGGTCAGCTGCTTTTCCAATGAGGTATTTCACATTTTCTTCTATTTTTTCATTTTTAAAATTTTGTTTGGTTGATTCTTAATGTCTCATAGAGTCATTAGCTTCCACTTGCCCAATTGTATTTTTTATAGAATTATTTTCTTCAGTTAGCTTTTGTACCTCCTTTTGGTAAATTCTACTTTTTTTTTCTTTTTGGAGGGGGTAAGGTAGGGCAGTTGGGGTTAAGTGACTTGCCCAAGGTCACATGGCTAGTTTTGTGTTAAGTGTCTGAGGTCTGATTTGAACTCATGTCCTCCTGACTCCAGGGTCTGAGTTCTACTCAGGGCACCACCTAGCTGCCCCTAAATTCTACTTTTTAAGAAGTTTTTTCTTCAGTGAATATTTTTCCATTTGGACAATTCTATTTAAAAATTTTTTATAATTTTTAAAAATGTTTTATTTTTTCAATTACACGTAAAGAATTTTTTCAACATTCATTTTTATAAGGTTTTGAGTTCCAAATTTTTCTCCCTCCATTCTCCACTCCCCAAGACAGCAAGAAATCTGACATATATTATATATGTACAATCATGTTAAACATATTTTCATATTAGTCATATTGTGAAAGAACAAAAGGGGAAAAAAAACATGAGAAAGAACCCCCCCTCCCCCCACCATGTGAAATTAGTATGCTTTGATCTGCATTCAGACTGCATAGTTCTTTCTCTGTTTGTGGATGGGATTTTTCCAACATGAGTCCTTTGGAATTGTCTTGCATCATTGTAGGGCTGAGAAGATCTATGTATATCACAATTGATTACCACACAATGTTGCTGTTACTGTGTACAATATTCTCCTGGCACTGCTCATTTCACTCAGTATCAGTTCATGTAAATCTTTCTAGGTTTTTCTGAAATCTGACTGTTCATCATTTCTTATAGCACAGTAGTATTTCATTACATTCATATACCACAACTTATTCAGCCATTCCCCAATTCATGAGTTTTCCCTCAATTTCTAATTCTTTGCCACCACGAAAGGTTTCCTATATTTTTTAACATATAGGTTCTTTTTTCTCTCCTTTTTATTTTTTAGTTTACATTATTCATTTCCACAAGATTTTGGGTTACAAATTTTCTTCCTATTTTTTACCTACCCACCATCCCAAAACAGTGATCCCACTAAATATCCTCTCCCCAGGGGAGGCTAGGTGGTGCAGTGAGTAAAGCACCAGCCCCAGAGTCAGGAGGATCAGAGTTTGGTTCCGGCCTCAGACACTTAACACCCACACACACACACAAAAAACCCAACAAAAATAAAAACTAGCCGTGTAACCTTGGGCAAGTTACTTAACCTCAATTGCCCTATAAAAGGCAATATATATATATATATATATATATATATGAAATATCCTCTCCCCTAATCTACTCTCTCCCATATCTTCCCCTATCCCCCCTCTGACTTTCCAGTAGGGTATAGTGGACCTCTATGCCCCTAGCACCTGTATAACTTATTTCCCAGTTGCATGTAAAATAATAATATTAATAATGTATATATATATATATATATATATACATTTTTTAACATTTGATTTTAAAACTTTGAATTCCAGTTTCTTTCCTTTCCTCCCTTGTCACCTACCCTTAGTAGGAAGATAAGTAATTCAATATAGGTTGTACATATGTGACTATGCAAAACATTTCCATAGTGGATATATTGTGAAGGACTGACTATATTTCTCTCCATCCTATCCCACCCCCCCAACTTGTTCTATTCTCTACTTTGATCCTGTCTCTTTTCAAAAGTGGGTGCTTCCAACTTCCCTCCCCTCAGCTTGCCCTCCTTTCTATCATCCCCCCTCTCATCCTCTTCACTCCTACTCTCCCATAGGGTGAGATACCCTATTCCCTCCCTAAGCGAAATTCAATGAGAATAAGATTGACTCATTCCCTTTTGCTTTCCTGTTCTTCCCCTCCATTGCAACATTTTCCCTTGACTCTTTTATATGAGATAATTTACTCCATTCTGTCTCTCCCCATCTCCTCTCTTTATATTCCTCTCTCACCTCTTAATTTCACCTTTTAAGTATCATCCCTTACTATTAAATTGGTCCTGTGACCTCTGTCTATGTATACCTGTACACATATATACACACACTCACATAACATGCAGGTTCTTTTCCGTTTTTTAAGGTCTCTTTTGATACAGACCTAGTAGCAGTATTGTTGGATCAAAGGGTATATACTGTTTGATTGCCCTTTGGTAGTAGTTCCTCTGCAGAATGGTAGGATCAATTCACAACTCCACCAACAATGCATTAGTGTTCAAATTTTCCCACATCTCCAACATTTATCATTTTTCTTTTCTGTTGTATTAGCCAATCTAAGTGTGAGGTGGTACCTCAGAGTTATTTTAGTTTACATTTCTCTAATGATATAATTATTTGAAGCATTTTTCATATGATTATAAATAGCTTTGATTTCTTCATCTGGGAACTGCTTGTTCATATTCTTTGATCATTTAATAATTGGAGAATGACTTGTATTCTTATAAATTTGACTCAGTCCTCTATATATTTGAGAAATGAGGTTTTTATTAGAAACACTTGCAATAAAAAATATTTCCCAGCTTTTTGCTTTTCTTCTAATTATGTTTGCATTGGTTTGTTTGTGCAAACCCTTTTTAATTTAAGTTAATCAAAATTATCCATTTTGCATTTCAGAATGCACTCTGTCTCTGGTTTTGTCACAAATTTTTCCCTTGTTCATAGATATGACAAGTAAAGTCTTCTTGGCTCTCCTAATTTGCTTATGATATCACCCTTTAAATCTAAATCCTGTACCCATTTTGATCCAATCTTGGTATCTTGTCCAATTCTATTTTTTTTAATTTTGTTTTTGTGCTTCCTTTTCTTTTCTTTTTTTTTTTTTTTTTGCTTTTTGGAGGGCAATTGGGGTTAAGTAACTTGCCCAAGGTTACATGGCTAGTTTTTTCATGTGGGTGTTAAGTGTCTGAGGCTGGAACCAAACTTGGGTCCTCCTGATTCTGGGGCTGGTGCTTTACTCACTGTGCCACCTAGCCACCCCTTTGTGCTTCCTTTTCCAAACTATTGACTGTTATTTCATTATTCTCTTGCATAACTCTCACTTCTTTTCCCATTTTTCTTCTACTTCTCTTATTTGACTTTTAAAATCCTTTTTGAGCTCTTCCAAAAGGACTTTTTGGGCTTGAGACCAATTCGTATTTTTATTTGAGGCTTCACCTGTAGACATTTTGACATTGTTTTCCTCTTCTGAGTTTGTGTTTTGATTATCCCTATTTGCATAGTAACTTTCTGTGGTCAGAGCTATTTTAAATTTTTTTTGCTCATTTCCTAGCCTATTTCATGACTTTTAAAGGTTATCTCTGCTCTTGGGGTTTGCCTGCTGCACTGGGCCTGGAGGTCTCATGACTGGCTTGCTGTGTGTGCTGCTGTTCTGCTGAGGCTGGACCATGGGCCTCTGGCTAATGTCTCCCAGTTGCTTGCCAAGACACTGCCTGTGCTGGGCTATATTTCCTTTTTACCCAAGTGAGATAGACCTTTCTTGAAGTCCTTCTAAGTTATCTTGGACTGGAAAATTACTTCACTCTTTTTCTGGTTTCTGTGGCTCCACAATTCTTTTAGAAGCTTAATTTAGCTTTGTTCTAGAGGGAAAATGAGGGGAACTCAGATAACTTCCTGCCTTTTCTTTACCATCTTGACTCTGTCCAATGTAGATATATATATATATTTTAAATACTTCATCATGTGATAAGGAAGTGGGACAAGATAAATCGTGTGTGGGTGGGTTGTAATATCTACAGCTACTTCATCTCTATACGATGTAAGCTGAATAACGTGGTAGCTGATAACTGCGCCCAAGAAGCCTCTTCCTACATTAGGCTTCTCCTGGTGCCCCTAGCTGTTAATTTCCACCTCCCTCCCTTGAAATTACTTTGCATTTACTTTGTAAATCCCTTACCTGCATATGCTGTGAATAGAAATGTCATAGTTTACAATAACACAAAGCTTGTCCATTAAGTTCAATATGGGAAAACCATTATTATTCTCTGCTCACTTACAGTCTCTTTTATAGGCATTTGTTTTGACACAAAATAACCACTTGTCATATCTGCTAGGCTATGCCACTTTTTACTTTCAGTTTGGTTTTCACATCTGATTCTTTCTGGGAAGTTGGACTCAGCATTCAGTTGAACCATCCTGAAAGGTCAACAGTGCAGTTCATATATTCCAAGAAGATTAGATTTTATTCAACATTATAGAAACTTGGGGATGAGGGTGGGGGAGGAGGAAGAGAAAAAGAAATGCTGCCAGCAGGTATCTTGGGCTAGCGATAAAGAAAGATTATCATCATTGCTGCTGCTTCCACAGGATAGGAAACTTGAGGCTATGTGATGAATCATCTAGGCAGGTTAAGGCTAGAAGAATTTACCAGATGTAACCCACCTACTAATGTCACCCTTCCTTTAAGATCTGTTGCAGACACCAGCTCTGGAGGGAAGCCCATCCAGTATTACCCAGCACAAAGTGATTTCTGTTTCTTCAAATTTCTCATAGCAATTTGCCTGTATGTCTCTGCATTTTTTCACATTCTTCCTTGATCCTTTCCCACCATTAGATTGTGAGATACTAGAAAATAAACTTTGTACTATATATTTCTTTGTATTCCTAGCACTGAGCACATGTTTTAGACTAAATGTTTGTTGAATTGAATGCAATTCAATAGAGTGCTACTCTACCAAATCAGGAAGACTTAGATTAAAATCCTCCCTCAGCCACTTGTTAGCTGTGTGTTCCTAGGAAAGTCAATTAACCTCTCTGGGTTTTAGCTTTCTCATTTGTAAAATCAGGGAATTGGTGTTCTCTGTAGTCCTTTCTAGCTTTAAATCCATGATTCTATGATCCAATGAAGACTTAATTTCTCAAAGTAATTTTTTCTTTTTGGAGGGGGGGAAGGCAGGGCAATTGGGGTTAAGTGACTTGCCCAAGGTCACATGGCTAGTAAGCGTTAAGTGCCTGAGACTGGATTTGAACTCAGGTCCTTCTCCTGACTCCAGGGCTGGTGCTCTATTCACGGGGCCACCTAGCTGCCCCTCAAAGTTATTCTCAATACTGCTGTTACTGTATACAATGTTCTCTTGGTTTTCCTTAATTTGCTATTCCCTGTTAATTTTTCAATTTGATTAAACAATTATTTAAATTCCTACTTCATTATACTTAGAAGACCCTCAGCTAAACTCTGAGGATACAAAGGCAAAAAAATAATCTTTATACTTAATGAACTTACATTCTATTGGCAGGCTATAACATATCTGCATAGAAGTAATTTTCAAAGTTAATACAGAATAATTTCAAGGTGGGGGAGAATGAATACAACAATTGGGGGCATGAGGAAAGACCTAACATAGGTGGAAGCACATTGAAGGTAAATGCTGGCTACCATGTTCTCTGGACCATATCATAAAGAAATGGAGGCACCTGGGAATTAAAAAAAAAGCCTTACATTGATAGAACCACAATAATTTTGGAGAGAGTAGTGTTAGTTGAATGAAGAGATTGGAAGTTAGAATTAGGATTAAGAAGGGAATGAAAAGAAAGAAAGCAAAGGCATTGATGGTATATGGCCTTCTCAACAAATTTTTCCACAAAAAGGAGAAGAATTTTAGGATGATAGCAGGGATGGATGACTCAAGTGAGGATTTCTTGAGAATAGGGGAGATGAGGATGAGGATTGGGGAGACTGAGGATGGTATGTTTGTAAACTGTAGGGAGGCAGCCAGTAAACAGAGATTGAAGATTAGGAAGAGAGTGGGGATGATAGAAAGGACATTCTGCTGTAGAAGATGGGATGGAATGGGATCATTTTCATGTGTAAAAGAGTTTGCCTTGTCAAGGCAATGGGTCACCTCTCTACATGAGACACGAAGGAAGGGAGACATAATGGTAAAGGTATCCGAGTGATTTGAGATGAGGAAAAGGGATAAAAAGAAACTCTTGGTGAATGGCCTCAATTCTTTTAGTGAAATATCAGGTAAAATTCTTAGACGAGAGGGTGGAGGGAGTAGCGGAAGCTATGGGAGGTTTGAAGAGGGATGAAAAGATTTGGAAAAGCTGCTTTGGTAAGTGGGATAAATGAATAAATTAGAGAAGATTAAAAGGATCACCTTGTGGCAGTGAGGGCCCAGTCGACAGTATGTAGCATAAATTTTCAGTGCATCCAGTCAGCAGAGTATCATGGTTTTCTCTAGCTTCATTTATTTGTAAATGAGCAGAAGTGAAGACATTGGATGGTGGGAACAATTCAAGGTGGAGGTTTGGCAGGATAAAATTAGCCATTGAATAAAGGGGGAAAGGAACTCAAGAAAGTAGTGGAGAGTGGAACTGATTCCCCAGTAGTTCAATATGAGGGAGGAAGGAGAATGTAGACAGTGTAGGGTTAATGCCCTAGGAAAGAATTGAGGCAAAGAGAGGTTGGAGATCATGGTGAAGAAGAAGAATAGGATTATGAGTCACAAGGGAGAGGGGGAGGATGACAGATTATGATTAAATGAGGGAAATTCAGTGTTCATGAAAAAGGAAGTTAAACACATACAAGTGATGGCGAGATCAAGGGTCTGGCCATTTCTCTGTTTAGCTGAAGTGGAGTGGAGAAGTAGGATATAGGAAATAAGTAAGTTGAAGAACTGAGAGGTTAGGTTGGTTGGATGCGTATATTGAAATTTCCTAGTATGATGGCAGAAACTGCGGAGAAGGGAAAGACTATGAGTTAGGCACTGAACATATTGAAGAAAAGAGAGTGTCCTGGAGCTTGGTGTACAGGATCACAAGTCCTCCAAGGGCTTGGATTCAAAGGGTCTGTTTGCCTGTATCATTACAATTGGTACCCTGACTGCACTACAGTGGTTCATCTATGATTCCGTTTCAGACTTCTCTGTCCTCCTCCACCTGAGATGCCAGTCTCTGAAGAAGAAGCTTGGATTGACATAGTAGATGAATCGAGACTAACTATGGACTGAATCTGCTTGCTGACCAATGCTGAGCAAATATAAAAGAAACTTTTATATATTTGACTATGTAGATCATTTATTCATGATGTAATTATCAGTTGCGCACTTGCATGATGCAAAGGTTTTAAAATGTAACTGTTGCAATAAACAAACTTAAAAAAAACTACCATGATCTTGATTGGGTTGTAAACATGAATTGATTGAACTTTAAAAGAGGAGAGACTGAGTGATGGTGATAAGGGAAGAACCTGGAAATGACAATAGGGAGCAAAGAATATACTTCCTCCCCATCTTGACCATCGAGTAGGGGTTAGGAAAGATGAGCGGAAGTGCAGTAAGTGCTAATGTGACCTAAGTTCAAAGCCCACTGTTATGGGGCTCTCTCTTCAGTGGTGATTAATGTGCCTATATGAGGGAGGGGGAAGAATTGGAGAGCACAGGATTGGGGAGAGTTCTGTACTCTCAGGACTTCATTCTAGTCTTGTCATTCTTTTGGGGATCTATAATCACTTTGGATACTTCTGGCTTCCAGCTTCAAAAGAGAAGATGGATGATGCCTACACTGCATCAGGTTGTGTAAGGGAGAATAAGATGATATTAGAGGGCTTAGTAGTCTCCTTCATGTTCCTATTCCCAGATTGCTATACTAGGACTTCAGGGAATTTCTGTTTAGGTGAGATCTAGGACTCTATCTCATGGTTGAGATGAGTTACTTCATTCCCAATAGGAGAACTCCTTCACTATGTATTGTCTGGTATATATTCTTGTGTATGTATGTATATGTGTATACACACATATGTATGCATACATTATAAACATACACATGGGCACATACATATGTGTGTATATACACACACCAATGTAGATGTATGCATACACACAGTGTATGCACTCACACAAAATTCTTCAATTTCTGTTTTGCTATTGACTTGGTTAACTAGGTTTCTTTGCTACTTGTTATGTTGAATGTGCCACTAGTGTCAAGCCTTGCTTATAAAGCTTGGGCCTTTTTTTCCCATTAATGAATAGCAGTCAGAAGTTTAGCTTGAACTGAAAAACCATGTCACTTAGACTAATAATGTTAAAAGGAACAAATAGATATAATTCTAGCTCAGTATTCCTTCTCTGCTCACAGAGAACACTGTGGCCAAGTTTCTGATCTTAACCATTCTGCTTCCCCTGCTGGTAGAAATTAGACTCTTCCTTGGAGAAGAGTAGGGAGACAAGAGACTAGAAATGTCTCTTCTGCATCCCTTTGAGCCACCAAGGCACCCTCCTGCTATGTATAGGAGAAAGCCCTTGTTACATTAGCAAGGGTACCCAAGGGAGGCTGTCATCAGAAGGGAGCCAGGTATCAGGACAAGCCAGAAGATTGAAGGAGTAGGAAAGGAAAGATTTAAGATGAGAACAAATCTGTCATCTACAGAGCAGGGCATCCCAGAGAACACGGGGGAAGGGTGGAGTGTTGATGTAGTAATAGTAGTACAGAGGAGGTAGTAATGTAGGATGTTGGTAGGGTTGGGTTGAAGTCACATCGGTATAAGGGAGAGCCATAACAAGGCTAGAGTGACAAGAGGAATGCTTTCTCTTTCCAAAGAGCACCAAAATCTGGAACAGGATGCTTTTTTCCCCAGCAATCGTTGGGACTGCTGGTTTGATTTGTCTATACCCTCATTCTCCCCACAGAATTTCAGAGCAACAACTCTTCTACACAGTGCCGTATTCTCTCCTATACTGACAGGGAAACAGGACAAACATACACACACACACACAAACATATATATATATATATAATATTATATATGGATATGAGATATTTTTAGGGTTAGTGTTATATACATAAAATGGCAACCCACTCTAGCATCTTTGCCAAGAAAACCCCAAATTTGGCCATGAAGAGTTAGACACAACTGAAACTACTGAACAACAACAAAAACAGCAAAAGACGTGATGATTTACTTGCAACTTCACCTTGCCTAAATATGTATTTCCAATAGTTGCATCTTTAATTGCCCTCTCAATCCAAACAATACTTACCCATCTTTATACACAATTAATTGGTCAGGATCAATCATGTAGCAAACCATGCTGAATCTTAATACAACTAGAATGGATAATCATTCATATTGTGGTCAATTTATTTGTCATATCTAAAAATGATCTGAAGCCAAGAGTAATAATGTTGCTTTGGTCCTTTATTTAGGAGAAATCATGGCAGAATTTAGCTTGCAAGTCCACTTATCAGGTATTGTAAATAATTCTGCCATTCACTCACTCTCTCATTCATTCATAAGTAGCCTGGAATAGTAGAAAGGACCCTGGGTTTGGAGTCAGAGTTCCCAGGTTTAAATTTCATCTCTGATACTATCTATGTGACCTTGGGTGATCATTTGGCCTCTCTGGGTTTAAGTTCCCTCATTTTTAAATGAGAAGGTTTGATTAGATGGCCTCTGAAATTCTTTTTAGTTTAAAACCTAAGAGCCTATGACAGTTTTTTGAGTGCCTACTGTATGTAGAGTCCCGTGTCACTCTGGTAACACTATTTTCTCAATGAACGATAGATATGAAAAGAACAGACAAGGAATTGTGTTTTGTACAAGGAGTGGTGTCCAGGAGAATGTTAAATTTCCCATCTAAATCTGAAGTCAGTTGAATTTAGGAATTTTAAATGTTCATGAAATGTATTTAAGTGCAAATCTTGTTTCTTTGAGACAGATGATGTTCTATACTTTTTGGCTGTAGAATTAAGTCAACAAATATTTATTAGACATTTATTTTATGCTAGGTACTGTACTGTGTGGAAGGGAAAACCAATTTCTGCCTTCAAGAAGTTTAAGTTCTCAGAGGGAAGATACTGTGTATGTCAGTATGACATGATATATTCAGAAGAGATGGAAGGTGATCTCAGAGCAGAGAGCACAAGTAGTGAGGGAACCAAGAAAGGCTTCCTACAGAGTGTAGGATTTGAGCAGAAT
>NW_027186372.1:41218379-41246967 GCF_028583685.1 Petaurus breviceps papuanus | reverse complement strand
TTTTTTTTCTTTGCTAAATTAGAATCTATTTAAATTTAACTCTTTTAGAAAAAAATGACCCTTTAATGATTGCAGCTTTTATTGTAGTAAATAAAGTAAAGTAAAATTTGTAAAATTTTAAGTAAAGGTAAGTAAAAATGCGTTTAATTTTTATGCCTTAGAACATCGTCAGGCTTTGTAAACTTTCTCTCTGTCTCTGTCTTTGTCTCCTCTCTCTTTCCCTCTCCCTCTCCCACGTCTATGCATATACACATACACATGTAAATGTATATGCATTCAAAAGATATATTTGCATGCATGCACATACAAACACTTTAATGCACTTAATGCACTCTGACTTTTGGGATAGCTTGTTTACATGTGCATGCATGTACACATATACAATATAAACACATGCTCCTATATTTACACAATATACATAAACATACACATTTGTACATATAACATACATATATAGTGTCTACATGTATTTTCTTTCCATTTCCATTTAGCAATCACAAGAGATTTATCATAATTGATTTAAAGACTTGAAGTCATTGTAGAATTTGCCATTCCTCCTACTGAGTATCAAATTGTATCATTTGAACTGAATGCTGAGAATACTTGCATCAGCACATCACCAATGGGTAGAGTATTATGATATGTTTATGGTTCTCCACTTTCCTTGGGAATGTTCAGGTTAATTATATCCTTAATAGCTCTCTCTTTGGCTTTTCCAATTCATTGTAATGTCAGAACTGGTGGCTGATGACTTACAGTGTTTGAAAAAGAAGCAGTACCATGTGGTAGAATAACCATTTTCTCCCTCCTCTTGTTCCTGTTGGAACAAGCATACTCCCCAGTAGGTCATAGGACTGAGGGAGTGGCTTGCTATAGAAGACACTTTAATTTCTGTTCACTTATTGAGTGTCAGGGTTCCCGTCTACCAAACTGACTTCTTTCTAGTATAATGCATTGGGTGCCATTAAGGATGCACTTTATGAATATATGACCTTATTTGACCAGAAGTAGTAGGCAGTCTTCTGGGGTTTGTCCTTGGCCTTGCTTCCTGTCACTTTGTCTATCTCTTTCTATTGCCTTCTTACTCTCAAGAGGTGAGGAACAATCTTTCCTCCCCTCCCCCCCCCCCCCCCCCCTTCCCCCCCCCCATTCTCTCCTCCCCACCCCTCCCCTCCCCTCCTTTCCCCTCCCCTATTCTCTCCTCCCCTCCTTTCCCTCCTCTCCTCTGCTCTCCTCTCTCTCCATCCCCCCTTTTTCTCCTTTTGCTTTTCTTTTTTTTTTCCCTAGCAACCCAGGAAACCCCTATGCTTCCACTGAATGTAGCAGGCTCAATAGCTAGTGAAAGTTGATGGAAGGAAATTATTTACTCTCTCCCTCCTGGTTAATAATATCACTTTGGTTTGAATCCTATCTCTGGGAATTTCTGGCTATGTAACCTCAAGAAAGTCACTTAACCTGTCTAGCTCTTTGCTTTTTCTTCTGTAAGATTGGGCTAAAAATATCTCAGTGTGGTACCATGGCTATAGAGCCAGCCCTGATGGAGAAATACCCACCTCTGACCTTGGTTTTTTTTTTACCTTTTGGTATTCTAGGCATCTCTCTAAGACTAAGTTGCACAAAGGCATTGATCTGCATTCATGGATGGAATTTTCTCACCCAGGAATTCTGTGTACCAATGTAATCACAGGCCTAATCCCTCTCTATCCCTATCTCATCAACTTCACTGAGTTATTATGAGGACCAAAGAAGATGATGTATATAAAATGTTTTGTAAACTATTAAATATGGTATAAGAACAATAGCTTTCATTGTTATTATCTTTCATGTAAGTATAGAAACTCACTTTAAGTAGTAGCCAGATATGAAACAGAATAAATGTAGGAATCTAGGTAAGTACTGCACAGCAAACAAATATTTCTCCAAGTTGCAGTATAAAAGAATCCACTATCTTTCTGTGCAAAGTTTTTTTTTTTTTGTAATTCATCTCCTCAATACACTGAACAACTCAATCAGTGAAGATTAAAAAAAACAAAAACAAAAAAACCCAACTTCCTGGCATTTCAGTAAAAAGTTGCAGAGTTGGAATGACATTTACATTAAAATACTTTACCTAGAAATGGCTAAAAGGAGCTCCATGCAGATGGAAGAAATAGACTATCAGTGAGAGAAGAAAACACAAATATCTGAATATGAAGAGACATAAGTACAGTTGGGTATAAAAGGACCATGCTCTAAGTATTGTTCCCTTAAAGCTCCATCTCTTACTTCAGTACTCAAGGGATCTTCCTGCCATATTAGCATCTCATTATCATGTAATCTTAGCTTAACAGTAGCTGAATTTTTTATTTCTTCACACATTCCAAATCTAAGCAAGGTGGCTCAAAAACACAAAGGTAAAGCAAGGAGAAGACCAAATGTAGCTACCTCTTTGTTCCAAAGCTCATGAATTAAGAAAATTTTCAACTTTTTCTCATAGGTTCAGGCTTGCAATCTCTAACCAACATATCTATAGATCTCATTATAATGAGGAGATATTTCAACTTGGCCCTGATGAACTGAAAGAAAACAGCCAGTCCCTTATTATGTATGAAAGTTAGATGACAATTGATAATGAAGAATAAAGATTAAAGGCAAGTCACTTTAATTTTATCAAAAACATCAAATTAAAAAATCAACCAAATTTGTTGCCTCCCTGTGGAGGCTGGTTAAATAAACCTGTCTATCTAAAATTTTTCCTCCCAAGTCTGAGTAGCAAAGGGGTTTTGATATCTCTAAGGACATTTGACATTGTAGTCTAATAGGAAACAGTGGTAGAGATTAATGAAATTAAATAATTTATGGTGATTTGAACCATTGGTGTTACTCCTTGCAATCTAACCAGTGGTCTGCGGGACAGAGTTGAGTGTTTCCAAATTATCTGATATTGATTGGTCAACACAGGAATAAAGAGATAGTTAATCAGTATTTATTGAATGCCTACTACGTGCCAAATACTGTGCTGAGAACTGATGATACAAAAGAAAGGATGTTAAATGTATATAGAAGCCTAATTCACAGATAGTCAAGTATAAAGCTTTGGTCTAGAGAATTTTCCTTAAAAGTATGGAAATAAATATAAAGAATCTTGGGTAATGTCATCTCTGGGATGATTGATTTAGTGTCTGCATTTTTAAGTGGAATTTTTTTCCTTTCAGTGATAACTCCCATAGTATACATAAATTCCATGAAGCAGAGAGCACAAGCAGTCTAAGTCCTAAGCATTTAAAGTGAGAATCACTTCTAAAATTCCATATTTTTTAGATGCCATGTAGTGCATAGAGAACTGACCTTGGATGTCAGGAAGACCCAAGTTCAAATTCTGCCTCTGAAACATGTTATGTGGCCCTCATTAAGTGATCCAACCTTTCAATGAAATCACAAGTTTAGGCCAAATTACAGATACATACATACATACATACATGCATGCATGCATACATACATGCATACAATATAATACACATAAATATTTATAATATTTATTTATTTTTTAAAGCAATTGGGGTTAAGTAACTTGCTCAAGGTTACACGGCCAGCTATTTCTGTGTGTAGTGCTAAGTATCTGAGCCCGGATTCAATCCCAGGTCATCTGGACTCTGGGGCTGGTGCTCTTACTCACCGTACTACCTGGTCACCCCAATATTTATTGACCTCTTGCTATCTGTCCTCTGAAAAGGTGTAAAACTCTTCATCAAAGAATGAGGAATAATATGTATAGTCCAAATGTATCCACAATGACAATATACAGGTTAAAAAACAGTGGGTAATATGCATATCTACATTCATGCAAATGTGTATATATAAGCACATATATTCATAATTACATGTATATATGTGTATATATGTATATATTTGGTTCACTATGATATCATTAGTGTAGGTGTTCTAACCACCACTTCATATCAGAATTCAGCTGTGTGCCTGGGCATTCTGTGAGGGTCTTATCCATTTCTTTTCATAAAATATCCTCTTGATGCCCTCCAGATCACCCTCTGAAGCTTCCAAATTGTCATTCCTATTTCTCATTAAATAACTAGTCCGCTTATTTTTCTGGTAATATAGATTTTTAAGGATGCTGTTCCTGACACATCATAAGTAGAATGAGTCTTATTCAAGCCCACCTCGAATTTTCCCATAGGACATGACATTCAAATCCACTATGCATCTTTTCATTAGCCCTTTGAGTCACCTGTAACTTTGTTTCTTTGAGACAGATGATGTTCTATACTTTTTGGCTGTAGAATTAAGTCAACAAATATTTATTAGACATTTATTTTATGCTAGGTACTGTACTGTGTGGAAGGGAAAACCAATTTCTGCCTTCAAGAAGTTTAAGTTCTCAGAGGGAAGATACTGTGTATGTCAGTATGACATGATATATTCAGAAGAGATGGAAGGTGATCTCAGAGCAGAGAGCACAAGTAGTAAGGGAACCAAGAAAGGCTTCCTACAGAGTGTAGGATTTGAGCAGAATTTTGAAGGACCTTAGTCCAAGTTAAGACATGGAGGGGATAAGGGAGAGCCAGTGCAAAGGCAGAAATGGAATGTTGTCTTTGAGGAACAGAAGAGGTGAGTGTGTGGCTTGAAAGTAGAAAGGGTAAAGAGAAGGAAAGTGTAAGAAGGCTGGAAGGGTAGGGAGGGGCCAGGGTGTGGAGACTTTTAAGTACTCGAAAAAGGATTTTTTATGAAATACTGGAGGTAAAAGGGAGCCTCTAAAGTTTACTGAATAGGGACATGACATAGACCCTTTTTTTCTTTGCTAAATTAGAATCTATTTAAATTTAACTCTTTTATAAAAAAATGACCCTTTAATGATTGCAGTTTTTATTGTAGTTTGGGTAAGTAAAAATGCGTTTAATTTTTATGCCTTAGAACATCGTCAGGCTTTGTAAACTTTCTCTCTGTCTCTGTCTTTGTCTCCTCTCTCTTTCCCTCTCCCTCTCCCATGTCTATGCATATACACATAAACATGTAAATGTATATGCATTCAAAAGATATATTTGCATGCATGCACATACAAACACTTTAATGCACTTAATGCACTCTGACTTTTGGGATAGCTTGTTTACATGTGCATGCATGTACACATGTACAATATAAACACATGCTCCTATATTTACACAATATACATAAACATACACATTTGTACATATAACATACACATATAGTGTCTACATGTATTTTCTTTCCATTTCCATTTAGCAATCACAAGAGATTTATCATAATTGACTTATCTAAGATATTGTTTACATTCTTATTTTCTTTTTTGTTTCTCTTTTTCTTTTTTCGATTAGATTTGTTTATATCTGAAAGGGGGCATATTGATTTCCCAACAAGTTTTACTGACAATTTTTTTTTTTGTCAAAAGCTGGAGATATAAAGAAAGGCAAAAGACAGTCCCTAAACTCAAGGATCTCATAGTCTAATATAATGTAAAGTACAATCAAGGTTATTGGTGAGAAGGTATAAGGGGTTGTAAGGTAGAAGACTAAAGATTATCTATTCCAACCCCCTCATTTTCCAGATGGGTAAACTAAATCCCAGGAAGTTATGTGACTTGTCCAAGTTTTCACAGAAAGTATATAGCAGATCTAGATTCCTGAGCATGATAGTTTGTGTTCTTGTTCTTCACCTTTTAGATTTTTCAGTCTTCTACCTTACAAGCCCTCTCCACCTCTCCCCTAAAGTATTCTGTCACCCAGTGACACTGGTCTCCTTGCTATTCCTCAGGTGTTTTCACTGGTCATTCCCCCGTGCCTGGAATTATCCTCCCTCTTCATCTCTGCCTTCTTTGAAGTCTCAGCTAAAATTTTATCTTCTAAAAGAAGCTTTACCTGATTTCCTTTAATGCTAAAACCTTCTCTCTTTGCTCATCTTCATTTCATCTCATTGTGCTTTATATTACATTAGACTATGATATCCTTGAGTTTAGGCACTGTCTTTTGCCTTTATATCTCCAGCTTTTGACATACTGACTGGCACATAGTAGACACTTAATATATGGTTGCTAACTTAACCACATCTAAAAGAACAAATATTTATTTACAACTCAATTTTTAAATATAAATAATATGTAACAGGATCACTACCTTTGAACAGATTTTTTAAAAATACAGACATTTTGTTTAACTTTTAAAAAAATCCTATTCTCCTCCCCTGTCCAGTAAGTCACCCTCTATAACAAAGAACAAAAAAGAGAAAAAAATGTTTGGGAAAAATAACTGATATAGTTAATGAGTCTACCACTGGCAATATTTCATACCCCAATACCCCCTTTTGTAAAGAATAGTACATTTTTTCAATATTCATCATCAATCTCAGTCATTATAATTATGAATTGTTTAATGTTATTTATTTTTGAAAAATTATATTATTATATAGTGTAAATAATTTTTCTGTTTCTGATTATTTCAGTCTGCAGTAATATAATGTCTTTCCATGGTCCCTTGAATTCTCCATGTTCATTGTTTCTCATAGTACCATAATATTCTATTATATCCTTGTACTGTAATTTGTTTGGACAACTACTTTGTTTTTAGTATTTCGCTATCATAAAACATACTGCTATGAATATTTTGGTGTTTATTGAATCTTTCCTTCTGTTTTTGAGTTCCTTGGAATAATATGCCTAGCAGTTGAATCTTGGGGTCAAAGAGACATACGGGGACTTAAAAAAAAAAGCATAATTGCAAATTGTTTTCCAGAATGGTTGGACCAATATACAGCTCTATCAACAGTGCATGCCTTTTTGTATTCCTTCCATCATGGTTTCCATCTTTTGTCATCTTTGTCAGCTTACTGACTATCCTTGAATCTTAAACTAGCAAACAACACATTTGTTTTCATATCCCTCATTTGTCATAGCTCAAGCAAATTAGTGAATTGAAATCTTAGAGTTTTATCATTAAGAATGCTCCCTTATTAGAGAATATTGTTTGGAAATGATATCATTTGAAAACACTGACTGAGCCTAGGTCCAGGCTAAAAAGTGAAAATTAGGTAGAATTCAAATATGGTCAACATATCAAGGATCCGTGGTTTTGTGGGCATAAAGACTCCCGCCTTAATCACTGTCCCCCAACATAGAGTTTTAGAGTGTTGCTTGAGACTCAGAAAGGATTTATGACCTGCTCAAGGTCTCAGAGTTGGTAAATATCAAAGGTAGGATTTGAACCTCCATCTTTCTAGCTCTTAGTCCAGCACTCTGTTTGCTCATAACTACCTCTCAAATTAAATATGCTTTTATAAATTCAAATACATGATTGTTTACCTCAGGCAACAAAATGAAGGTTAAAAATCAATTAAGTTTATTAATTAGAGATGATGGAAAAAGGCATAAATGTGCTCAGGTTTCTTGCCAAATTCAGATACTAGATCTTGCTCAGTTTTATCAGTGACTCCTATATTACATATAGCAAATGTCATGTATCTATATCTAATCTATCTATCTATCTATCTATCTATCTATCTATCTATCTATCTATCTATCTATCTATCTTTCTTATTTAGGGGGAGGCATGAGGAGAAAGCAAGACTTGACTCACATGATATTTTTCTCTGTTGGGGAATGTGCAAGGTTAAATTTAGAGGGTGCATTAAATTTCACTCACAAATAGGCCACAGCATTAGCTCCATGGACAGAAATTAGTCAACCAAATTCTAGAACAATTATATGTGTGTGCACACATGTGTGTATGTATATGTAGATTCACATACACATATGTGTACAATACATACATACATACATACAAATATGTGTATATAGGCTGAAGATAGAGTATGGCAATGTTAAACATGGGCCTAGAGGAATATGAAATTTAAGATGTTAAGTCTAGGTGACTCTGGATTGATACAAGTATATGAAATCTCCCCTTTAATAAGACTATCAAGAGGGCATGTGAGCTTTCATAGAGTACTGGAAGGGCTGTTACCTGGAGGAGAAACTAGATGTTTTCTGTTTGACTCCAGAAGGCAGAAATAGGAGCAAAGGGTGAAAGTCATAGGCTTAGGCTTGATTTAAGGAAAATTTCTGAGAATTACAGATATCTAAAGGTAGAATAGACTTCCATAAAGAATATTGTATATCTCTTCTTCATTCATTTTCAAGGAAAATCTGTATAACCTTTTATTGGTATGGTATACAGGAAATCCTTTGTAATGTATTGGTTGTACTAGTTGTCCACTGGGGTTCCTTTTAACTCTGAATCTATGATTTCTAAAAAGAAAGTTCAATTATAAATAAATAAAAATAGTTTATTAAGCACTTATGTGTCCGACACTGGCACAGCCTTTTAACAAACATTTATCAAGCACCTACTATCTACACAGGCTGTGGAATGAAATGTGACACTAATAAGCTATTTGACAGTTAACAAAAGGAAGTGCACTTAACCATAGCATAGAAAGGATTTTCATCAAGATACAGAATTCAGCTTGGGTAAATACTTCCTATACTCTTGTATCCATACAGATGTAATATCTCCTCCTGTGGTCCCTCATACTTCTACTCATAATGGGGGGGGGGTTCCCAGGAGGTAGCTTACTATAATAATTCTTAAAAGTTCTATGGGTAGACTTTAAAATTATTGTGATTTCTAATACTGTTGCACATGAGCCCCCACCATTGTGCTTTCCTTGGATTATCAGCATGATCTAAATAGCTTTTGGAAACAGTACTTACTAAGCAGAAATAGCAAGGACAGCTATAGAAATAAATCCTCTAAATAGGGGCATACTCTCCCCTTCCATATAAAAATTCCCTTACAATGGTACACTCTAATTTATAATAAAATAGCAAAGCCCACGCAGAGAACACACATTACCAAAAATGTAACATAGTTATTGGTCATCACGAATTCATTTTTCTCTTCACAGAGTCCTCAAGAAGTCTCCCTTATGTGTAGCTGTGTTCCAGAGTCCATAGCCTGGATCCTTGGTTTGGAGTGTGTGTGTGTGTGTGTGTGTGTGTGTGTGTGTGTGTGTGTGTG
The DNA here is from genome assembly GCF_028583685.1 of Petaurus breviceps papuanus. NCBI lineage: Eukaryota > Metazoa > Chordata > Mammalia > Diprotodontia > Petauridae > Petaurus > Petaurus breviceps. The sequence goes on along the minus strand of NW_027186372.1, from coordinate 41,237,944 downwards.
AGTGAGTGTGTGTGTACACACTTACTCTCCAAGTGCAGATGGTACCATTGACCACTACTGCTATGGGGACACTGATATTGGTTGTGGTGGACACTACTACCAAATATGGTGAGTACTCCAGATCCTCTAACTTTTTGAAGTTCACAGGACTATCACCTAATCTAAGACAGAGATGGAGAGAAAGAAAAAGAGACAGACAGACAGACAGAGAGAAATAGAAAGAGAGAGAACTCTGCTCCTCCCATCCTCTCAGGAGTCCTTTAGTGCTGGATTTGACTACCACTTGATTGACTCCTAGAATCTGAAATTCTGAACTAGTTTGTTGTGTTATACATTGGCAGGGAGGTATATCTAATTCTTTCAGACAATCATAAGGTATTTCCTTTGTGTGATCATTTATTTTTGTCCAAATAGTTTAGGGGCATTCAGGGAGGCCTAGCACTTCTGGTGTGAGGGGCTTGCTGATCCCTTTTCAGGGCTGCTCATTGACCTTTAGTGTTTATCTGTGACCCAGCTCTCACTTGTGGCTCTGAGAAGATGTAGCATGTACAGCAGACATCCTCTGGCAAAAAACAGCTTAGTTAAGAATACCTGACAGGTCTCAAACCTGTCAGTGAATTAGGAAGATGTCTACCACAAGCATGGACTTTTTGGGTGGATCAGTTTTGCTTGGTTGATTCCTTCCAATCCCTTGTTTTGTCTCCTTATAGAAAAAAGGCCTTATCAACAGGGTAGGATGTGTTGACCCACAGAAATCTGGGATATTTGCCAATCTGATGGACCCAACCTTAAATGAGCAGGCTTGCATTATTAAGCTTCTAGGTAACCAGGAAGGCAAATCAATATCCATAGCTTTAGATTTAGTCCCTTGAGCTACTCAAATCTTGAGGAGAATTTAAATGCCTTTAAGGGAAAAACAAATAAACAAAGAAAAAAAAACCCCAAACCCAAACTTAACTTGTATTCATGGTGTCTTAGGAAAAACTAAGCCAGGTCCCATGGCACAGAGTTAATATTGTTTCCATCACAGGGAGATTCAAAGATATTTATGATATAGTTCATAGAGCTTAAATCTAGTAGATAGGTTACAACACATTCAGAAATATACTATATATGTACAGTAATTATAGTGTGGAACAAAGACGATAAATGCAAAAGAAAGTTACATAGTAGTATCTTTGTGTGTTTAAGTGTATATTGGAATTGAGCCCACCTCATGGGCTCAATAGCTTTATTCTTGAAGCTGGGGAATGGGGCAGGTGGAGAGGAAGCACCAGAGAAGGGTTCTTGGAAAACATGACATTTGAATTGCAACATGAATGATTCATAGAATTTCACAGCTATAGATAGTGGTAGAGTTAGGGAAAGAGAGTGAGGAAAAAGAATGGAGGGAAAAGGAACATTTTAGGTCTAATGACTGGCTTGATCAGAGGCACAGAGGAAACAAATCACTAGGCATGTACTAATGATAGCAAGTAAACCAGCTTGGCTAGAGGACAGCAATATGTTGGGGAGAAATGTGAGACAAAGTGGAAAAGATAAGGGAGGTACTGGTCGCAAAGGGTCTTGAATGGTCATTGAAAAATCACAACAAACCACACAGATTTTTTTTAAAAAGTAAAATGTTATGTTATGTAAAACAGAATTTCCAGGATCTCATTGAATGTATTGGCATTTCTCTTATTTGAGTTATTTTTCTTTTCATCTTGGGTTCTAGACCTGAAGCATTTTCTGGATGATTGGATCTGCTCTGGATTTGATTGCTGTTTTCATTTTCCTGTGATTGCCTGTATTCATGGAGTTTTTTAGAAGTAATACAACAAATAACTAAGTGTAACATTCTTCTTGCTTAATATTCTATCTCATAACACTCTTTGCCAACACATTTAATGAGATATGGTGATGAATTGCTATTTTGTAGTGACTACACTATGGGTAAAGACAATTAAGGATAGTTCGTTGAGACAGCAATAAAAACTACATGTGAGATGGATCAGAAACAATCTCAACCAAGGAAGCAATATCACTCTTTGCTCAAACATCATGGAAAACCACACGTTTTTATCCTTTATTTCATTTGCTGACGTCTTTTGGGGTGAGAAAGATGGAACTAAATACTGGACTTGTGTCCTAAGCATCTGGTATTTGCTTTTATCCATGTGTAGGGACTGTCTTTGGTTTTAAGCATACCTGAATGTTCAGATAGCCTAGAGTGATAGTCTCCAGATTGTCTCTTACTTTTAATGCTTCAATCTGTAAAAATAGTCCTTTTATATCTTTCTTCTTCAGAGTTTAAAGCTTTGATCTGACTGCATATATTAGACTCTAAATCCTGTCGATAACTATTTTATCTAAGGATTACAGTTACCTGTGATAAAAATGGAATCTCCTGACACTTGCAGGTAAAGGCTATTTGCCTTTCAAATTATCTCTAATTGTTTGGATTTAGCAATAGCCACTGCGGACCCACATTGTTAGTGGTTCCTAGACTGAGATATGTTCCATTTGGGGGATTATACAAAGCCTTTCACATTTTTTTTATTCTTAAACCCCCACACATTTTTATTTTAGAGTTAAGTGGAACATTTAGAGATGTGGAAAAGGAGTGCCCAAAACCCTAGCTTCCTGCTTTGTTAATGTGTGTCCAGTCAGGAACAGTAAAGAAGCTTGGAGGTATCACTGGATTCTGAAAATCTGGAACTGTTTATATGCCTATGCAATAAAAAAAATCAAATGAAACCTTCATGTAGTATTTACTATTGCAAAGGGATAAAAAGATAAAATATGACAAATTACCTATCCTCAAGCAAACTAATTATAATATAAGACAGACTGGGATAAGGGCAAAGGAGATAGTGAGACAAAGGAAAATAAAATCTGATGAGTCAGAGGTGACTTTCAGGTGTGGGAAGGCTCTGTGGATGAGACAGCACGTGTGCTATGCCTGGGGAAAAGAGAATTTCAGCAGGCAAAGGTGAGGAGGAGTACATTTCAGGTCTGGGGGACAACTTGTATAAATGTTTAGAGATTGGAGAAGTCAAGATACGACTGGGAAATAAGTTTTTAGCCCAGTTTTGCTGATAGATGTTGTTGTGCAGTCATTTCAGTTGTGTCTGACTCATTGTGGCCCCTTTTGGGGGTTTTATTGACAGAGGTACTGGAACAGTTTGCCATTTCCTGCTTCAGTTTATTTTATAGATGAGGAAATTGAGGCAAACAGGATGAAGTGACTTACCTAGGATCATGTAGCTAGTAAGTGTCTGAGGCCACATTTGAACTCAGGAAGATGAAATAGCAACGGCATCAAGTTATAGCAAATAGTAGGTTAGATTTGGAGACAGAGGACTTGGGATTAAATAATAGTTTAGATGGAGGAATTGATTATTCTTCTGGAGGCTATTGTAATAATCCATGACATCTAGGGATACGGGTCTAAAGTAGGATTGGTGGTCATATTACCATAATATAAGGTAAGAAGAAAATATGAGACATATTGCTAAGGTAGAATTAGTAGGACTTGGTATTTAATGTAGAGGGCAAAGTAGATGTAAGAATAGAAGGAAACTGAGTTTTTAAGCCTGTGTAACTTGAAGGAAGTTTGTAAGTTTTACTTATCATCAGTAGAAATAAGAAAGGAAAAAGCAGGACTTGAGAGATTCATCTATCATGTGCATAAGATAACTGAAGTCAAGAAAGTGGATGAGATAATCAAGAAATTGTAGAGGAAAGGGGAAAGAAAAAGCCTTAAGAAACATCCATGCTGAGGAAGTAAAAGGAAGATAAATCTGTAAAGAAAACCACAAAAGAGTGTGTCTGTGAAACCAAGGGAGGAGAGTATAGTAAGGAGAGAATGGTCAAGAATGTAAAATCCTACAGAAAGGGGAACAGGTGAGGATAAAGAAAAGACTATTGGATCTAGTAATTAAGAGGACACTGGGGATAAAAACCAGTTCGGGACTGGTGATGAATTGGAAGTACCAAATGCAGGCTACTCTTTAGGGAGTGAAGAGTAGAGAAAGAGAATAGTAGCTTTATGTGATGTCATGATCAAGGGAAATGTATTACCATATTAGGAATTGAAGTTTTTTGGACTAACATTTAGGAAGCATACCATTTTCTGAGAAAGAAGGGATTGGATTTAATTATTGGACTGAATCCAATCTCTTTGTGAAACAATTTGGTCTATAGGTTTTTTACCCCACAGAAGTCTCTGTCTCATTCAATTTATCTTTATGAAATTGGGTTGTGTAGATTATTTATTTGATTTTTTTTTACTTCTAGTTCATTAAAAATTTCATTTTTTTTGGTTGCATATAACCAAGTGTAACAGCTTCTGGTAACTTTCCTTCATTTTCATTTATTGCAATTTTTCTCATATTTGATTTAATGATTTGGTGTTATTTGGCTAATTATGTATCAGTTTTATTGGCTTTTAAAAACAACTATGCATTATGTATCAGTTCAATAGTCATATTTTAAATTTTATTTATTTTCCCTTTAGGACTCCAATGTCTTATTTTTGGTTATTTTCAGATTTGTGAATTTTTTTAATTTTGGAAATTGCTCACTCAATTTATTTGTTCTTATTTTTCTTTATAAAATATTTTTTATGATATAAATATTCCTCTATTGACTACTCTAGTTTCATTTAACAAATTTTGTTATTTAAAAATTATTATTTGTCTTCAGTTAATAAATATTTGCCATATTCCAGGAGTTGTGCTAAGCAGTGGGGTACAAACATACAAACACATAAATAATATTTCTATGATTTAAGCTTTGTTTTGTCACTATTTTCAATATTGTTAAATCTCCACTTATGTATGTGGTTTTTGTGCATTTTCTTAGTAAAACACTATTTTTATTGCATTATTGACTATGCCTAAAAACATGGTCAAATTTTATAAACATACCATTGATACTGAAAAAATATGTATACTTTTAAATATTTCCATTCAATAAAACTGAATGTTCATCAAATCTAGTTTTCCAAAGATTCTGTTTGGATTTACAATTTTCTCCATTTATCTTTCAATTGCATTTTTAAGGTCTGAAAGAGTAATATTAAAGTTATCTAAAATTATTGTGTTATTATTGAGATTTTTTTTGTTTTGCATTTCAGCTAACTTTCTCTTTAAATTTCTACAGGTTACTCTAATCAATTCATACATTTTATATTGATATTGTTTCGTTATCTCAGGTGCTTTTAGATATATTTTCTTCTCTTTGTTTTTGTTGACAGTAGCTATTTTTGTTGTTATCTTAACCAAAATCATGATAATGACTTTATTGGAGGAATTTATCTGAAGCATAAATAATTATTTTCCAGATATAAAGTTTTAACTTGTGATGTTTTACATATACTTGTATCTAGCAAATTGTAGGATTCTGTTTTTTTTTTCTATTCTGTCACTCATTTCCATTTATAGGCAAACTTAGTTCATTAATATTCAAAGTTATAATTGCTATGTTTGTTTCCTTTTATTTTAAACTTTTGTTTTTAGGGAGGGGGGTAAGGCAAGGTAATTGCGGTTGTGACTTGCCCAAGGTCACACAGCTACTTAAGTGTCAAGTGTCTGAGGCTAGATTTGAAATCAGGTCCTCCTGACTCCAGGGCCAGTGCTCCATTCGCTGCGCCACCTAGCTGCCCCTGTAAAGTCTGTTTCTTTCATCAAACTTTGTTGTAATCCAAAAAAAAAAAAAAATAGTGCTGTGGTTCTTTGGCTTGTTTTGCTTAAAACAAATACATATTCAGTCTTTTCCCAGAGATACTTCATATGTCATTTTGTTATTCTGTCTCTTGATCTCTGCTTGTCTTCCTTCTCTCTCTCTCTCTCTCTCTCTCTCTCTCTCTTTCTCTCTCTCTCTCTCTCTCTCTCTCTCTCTCTCTCTCTCTCCTTTCTTCTAGCATATGCTAGGATATAATACCCCCTCAGGAGCTTTACTTTAAGATTTTCTTTGTTCTCTCTTTGACATGAATACAAGGCAAATAGTCTTGTCTCTTTTTTTGCCTCGCCTACAGAAAAGTATGACTTCAGATTACTCCCATTCATTGAAAATTTCCCCTCCCCCTGTCTTAGTCTTCCTCTTCAAATCATCCTACCATAGCCTTCTGACCTGTAGAGCTCCTAGCCTATAACAAACAAATTTATTGTCATTGTACACCTTTTTCTTCCTGCCCCTTCCACCTTCTGGCAATTATTAAGAACTGGTTCCCTGCAAATAACACTGCATACATAGTTGTTATTTCCCCTACTGGTTATACTTTCTTTCTACTTAGAATCAAAATTAGCCTTAATCCCTTTTGCTAATTTCATAATCTCTCCCTACCACTGTCACTCAGTAGGCTCCCTTCCTTTGTGGTTCATTCTATCCAAATTTATTACTCCATCTTGGCTACTATTATCTACTATTTCCAAGAAATTCTTCCTTCTTTCTCCATGAATTCAGCTGCTAGCTCTCAGTCTCACTCTTTACCCTAATTCCTGTGTTCCTATTAGAAAATGAAGTCCCAACTTCCTCAATCTATTCATTTTCCATCATTTATTCTTCCATTTCACCTTAGCTATGCAGAGTGATCATAGTCTTGATTGTGCAGTTGCCCACAAGTATTCTTATTTCTTTGTTCAATAACTCTAAAAGTTCTTTTTCTAATCATGACTTTCATCATTCTGTCTTTTCCTGGGATTTATTTTATCTAAACCTAATTTTTTTTCCTCAATATGATCTCCAAATGCTTCCATTTTTTGATCCTTGTCCGGACCATCAACTCTGCTCTTGCAACCCTTTGCAATATTAATCCTTTGGGAACTGGTTCAATTATACACTTTCCTCTCCTCTCAATTTCCTTATCCCCTTTTGTTTTATCAATCAAGTCTTAGCATACATCAATTCTAGTTCACAGTGACATACAATCAAATTAGTTGAATATAAACCTTTGTGTAACTTTACCTTCCTTACCATCATGTTTCAGTTCTTCATTTCACAATCTTTCTCCTGATCCCCTCCTAATCACCAGCCCATAATATTTTTAAAATAAAACTTTAAGACAGAAATCTGTAGATAAAAGTTTTTGCTAGACTTTACTTTTTGTATTATTACATATCTATGATTGCATTTATTAAAGCAATTATTCACAAAATTCCATCCGTGCAAAATAATTCAAATATAAAAAACACCAATCACTAATGCATTTTGTGTTTTTTGCGTTTTTTCCCCAGAAGTTTTATTTTCACTTTTTGTTTTTATAGACTTGTAAAAGTTTTATTTTTGTCACTGTATAAAAGAAAGAAAAGAAACAGATAATTGTGTAGTACATTATATATCTTTTTTTAGGTATATTTTGTCTTTTTTTTTAAAGCATACAACTTAGTTCAAAGCTATTCTGTTTATTTGATCTTCTGAAATTTCTTCAGTTCCATTCTGTTCACATTGAAAAAAAATCACCAATATACTTTGACTTTTTTTCTTCATTTTTTTGTCATCATAATCAGTAGTTCTTATCACTTGGCAACTCTTCTCCTGGCAATCCCCCTGCCCTCACCAAACAGAAGCCCTCACTTGTGGAACATATTCAAATAAAAAAAAATATCCAAAAATTGACCATATCCAAAAGCACATGTTTAATTCTGCACCTCAAATTCATCAACTTTTTTTTTTTAAAGAATGATTTGGTCAGCATGATGCATCATCAATTTTTTTAAGCAATCAGGGTTAAGTAACTTGCTCAAGGTTACACTGCCAGTTATTATTATTTTTATGTGGGTGCCGAGTATTGGAGGCCAGAACCAATCCCAGGTCTCCCAACACTGGGGCCAGTGCTCTTACTCACTGTGCCACCTGGCCTGAGAAAGTAAGCAATCTGATACAGGTTATACATGTGCTATCGCGTAAAACATTTCCGTTAGTCTTTTTTGCAAGAAGACTCAGAAAGAAAGGAAGAAAGAAGGAAAGGGAGGAAGGGAAAGAAAGAAAGTGAAAAATAGTATGTTTCAGTCTGTATTCAGATGACAGTTCTTTGGAGGTGAATAGGATTCATCATGAGGCTTTTGGGATTGTCTTGTATCATTGTATTGCTGACAAAAGCTAAATCATTCACAATCCTTCATCATACAATATAGCTGTTACTGTGCACAATGTTCTCCTGGTGCTGCACTTTGTATCAGTTCATGTAAATCTTTCTGAAATCATCCTGTTCGTCATTTCTTATAGCACAAATTCCAATGTGGTCATATTCCACAACTTATTCAGAAATTCCCCAATTGAGAGCATCCCCTCAATATACAAATCTTAGCCACCACAGAAAGATCTTCTTTAAATAGTTTTTGTACAAATAGGTCCTTCCCCCAGCCCCCTTTTTGAAAATTTCTTCATGGCCTAGTTATCTGACCATGTTGATATAATAGAAGGAGTATGGTGGGATCTCTACTTTTCTGATTTTTTTGGGGGGGGGAGCAGGGCAATTGGGGTTAAGTGATTTGCCCAAGGTCACAGGGCCATTAAGCGTTAAGTGTCACATGGCCATTAAGTGTTAAGTGTCTGAGACCAGATTTGAGCTCAGGTCTTCCTGACTCCAAGGCCTGTGCTCTACTCACTGTGCCACCTAGCCTCCCTGCCTTTTCTGATTTTTAAAACAACTTATATAATTTTGGATTTTAATTTTCTTTGATAATTTTCTTACAAATGAATTTGGTCCTGGTATTTTTACCTTTGAGAATTCCTTTAGGACTTGTTCAACTTCTTAATCACATGTTAAGTTACTTAAAGCCTCTACTTACTGTTCTATTAATTTGAGTATCTTACATTTTTTAAAAATCATTTTCATTTAAGTTGTCAGTCTGTTGTCAAAAAATTTCTAAGATTTTCCTTTTTCCCATCTTTATTGTGAGTTTTTCTTTCTCATTTTTTAAAATTGACAATTTTTTTTGTAAATCAGATTGGTAAGTAGAATACCTACTTTATTTATTTTACCTCCAGAAAGGGCCCTCAATTCATTTATTAATTCAATTGTTTTACTTTCAATTTTACTCATTTCTTTTTTGATTCTCTGAATTTCTATTTTTATGTTCTATTGTACTTTTAAATATAATGCTTCCTGATTTTGTTAATTTGCATGGCCAATTCATTGGTATGTTCTTTTTATTTTGTTGTTGAAAATATTTAGAGATTTAAAATTTCCTCTAAGTATTACTTTGGCTCTATCCCAAAAGTTTTGGTATATTGTCTCATGTTTGCCATCTTCTTTGATGAAATCATTTTTTTTTATGGTTTGTTCTTTTACCCATCGATTTCTTCAGGATTAGATATTTTAATATCCATTTAAGTTTGATTCCTTTCTTCAACTTCCTTTTATTGATTATAAGCTACTATGGTTATAATAGGACATGTTCAATATTTATGGGTTTGTTTTTTGCATTGCATTGCAAAAATTTTTGCCTATTGTACCACATAATCAATTTTTTAAAGAAGTTGTCATATACAGCTGTGAAATATATGCACTCATTTTTATTCTTATTTTGTTATCACTGAAGATGTAAAATATCTATATTTTCTAAATTCTATCCAGGTTATTAACTCATCTTTTTACTTTCTTTTTCATAAATTTGCTTAGGTCTGCAGGAATACCATATAATTTTCCTGTGTTTTTTTTAACTTTGTCTGTTTTTATTTTGTTTTTGCTATTATTCTCTCTGAGAACATTATTATCAGTCCCTTTTAGGAGTTTGCTAGGTGCATGGTGTATTTTGTTTGAGACCCTCATTTTTATTCTTTAATAATTTTTATATTTCAACTGTGTTTATAGTAAATACTATTGCATTTTTTTCTCTAACCATTTTTCTACCCTGCTCCATGTTATGATTGAGTTTTTACTATTTATATCATGGTTATGATTCCTAACTGTTTATCTCCCTCCATCATATTTTCCTATGCTTTTTTCCTATCTTTATTCTCCAACTCTACTATTTTCATTTTTTTACATTTATTTAGCTTATTTTTAATTAATAGAATAATACAAGCATTTCCATAACAATATAATAAAAATGATTGCACATGAAACTGCAAATCTATTATATGCAACTTCCTATTTCTTTCAAATCTATGATAAAGTTATCATGTAAATTTATTTCCCCCCCCTTCCCCCTTCTTAGAGATGGCTACCATTAGACAGAAATAGAAAGTGGTGAAATAGTAGCAATAAGACCAATTGATTTATAATTGAAGCCATCTGCTTCTACTCCACTTTGCCTTCTAGTTCTAACAGATCTTGACAGTTTTCATGATTTATTGAAATATGGTGTCCTTTTTGGGCAGAGTTTGGTCACATTTTTCAGTGAGTATGATGATTTAAAAATTATTTTTCTTTGACCCATTATCCAGGTAAATTATTTGTGATAGTACATACCTTATATTTTCTTCCATTTTTTCAACCTTTTGGTTTTATACTAATATGACTTCTTATCTCCTGGACCCATTGACTTCTGTTTGCTCCATTTTAATTTTTTCAAGGAGTCCACTACTGAGGTAAGGTGTTCTTCCTTCTGTTTTAGGTTACTTATTCTCAGATCATTTTTTCCCTCCAAAATTTTTATTTCATTTCATATCTCATTTTATTTCTACTAGTTTTCCTTGGAGTCTTTGTGGCCAATCCTTCTTTCCCTTAGGCTCTTCTTGTAATTGTTGGGAAGTTACCTCATTTTTAGGACATTCATTGACATCTCTTGACTGATGCAATTTCTTCATTGTGTTTAGCATGTTCTTCTTTGTTCATATCTTTAGCTTCTGTTTCTTTCTTGTAACGTTTGCATGGCTAAATTTTTCCCATTGCCACACTCAAATGAAAAAAGTCAGGACCTATTTGTTCCTGACCTCAACTTTCTGGTCTCCCAGCACTGGCTTCCACCTCCCCAGTGTATTTGTGCTTATAGTGCTTGCAAGTTTCAGACATCCTGGCTTATCTTGGGTCAAAGTACTTCAAACTTCAGCTTTTCTAGGAGACTTCCAGTAAAAACACTGAGAGTTTCTAGTTCCCCTCAAGCAGACCATCAGAGCTCTATGAATTACTAACTCTCCTGAAGCAGGCCAGTCAGACTACTGGAACAGCCTCAGAGCACTCAGATTGTTTACCTGAGGCCGTGCTCAATATTCTCAAGGGATTCTTCTCTCAATTCCTGGGTTTGTTATTGTTTTATGTAGTCCTGTGTTAGTTGAAGGTGCTCACTATTGTTTCTTTTTGAGTTTCCTAATCACTATTTGATCTGGTACCTTTTTAGATCATTGTTCATTTAGATCATTCAGCTCAGATGTGAGAGATCTGAGCTCCTCTTTCATGATGTACTCTTACCTAGAAGTATTGTGACAAATATAAAGCGTTAAGCTCTGATTTGTTATTTTACCTTCTTAAACACTGAAAGCATAAATTGTTAAGAATGAAAGGTTATGTTCTGCATTATTCTGAATACATTTCTTGTTTTAGATTAATAGTTAAAAAACTGCCTTTCTAAAGTTTCTTTTATCTGGGGATCTCAAAGCACTAAAAGTACATTTTGCTTGACATATGACTAATCTCTTATCTTTGTTGAATTCTTTCCTATTTTAGCAAAGATGAGTACAGTCAGAACGTAATGTACTTGCTATTCTTTATGTACTTATCACATGCTTTTTGATTATCTATTTTTCTGTACACACATACATATACACGCACATACACACTCACATAACAGGTGTTATGGTATAATGTATAGAATGTTGGACTTGGAGTCAGGAAGACTTGAATTCATGTCTCTCCTCGGACACTTACTAGTTGTGTAACCCTGGGCCAATCCTTCAACCTCTCTTGCCTTTAACTTTCTATTTTATAAAATGATGACCATTATAATATCTAACTCACAAACTTGTCATGAAGAGTAAACAAATATGTGTAAAGTGCTGTGCAAGCCTTAAAGTGATTGGACATTGTCAGATGTTACTCATGATTACTATTTTGTACACATGCGAAGTTTTAAGCCCCTTGAAGGAAGGGGCCAAATTTGATTCTTCGTTGTGGACTAGCTCAGTACTTTGGTTGTACTAGGCATTTAATTAAGATGTATTGAATTTTAATCATGTTGCCTAAATATTTGCCAACAATGGACTTATATAGATAATATATGCTGGACCTGGTGTCCCAGTTCAGGAGGTCTACTTGTTAATCGAACTGGATTTCTAAGAGAAACTAAAGATTATAGAGTGTTGACTCAGATGCAAGAAATGCAGCAACAAAAATCCCTTAGAATAAGAGATAATGATGTAAATTATAACAACTTCCATCTCTCATTTACTTACTGATTTGAGGTTAGCAAAATACTTTCCTCCTGTGGCATTGATCCCTCTCAACTTTAGATCCCAAAGCTACCCCAAGTTTAGTGTGGTGATCATTTGAGTAGTCACAATTATGTAAATATGCTTCAAGCTCTCATTCAATGCATTGTCTACCAATTGACTAGGTAGAATGCCATAAATCAAATAGCAAAGTACTTAGTTGGGATAGAATAGCATAGTAAGTAATAAGGCAAAATCAAAAAGCAGCTGTGCATGAAGAGTCATACATATTCTTCCACAGATACCCATCCTAGTGGATAAGGGAATACTTCTCAGAAAACTCACTCTCCTAAGTGGGAAAGGGTTGCACTGAGGCTGAAATATCCCTAGCACCTCAATTTCCTAGAAACCTAATGCACCTTGATGTTTTTAGCCTCCACCTCCTAGTTTGTTTTGAAGCTTTCCTTGCTCTTATCACCTTACTCATCTTCTGTTGCTGCTGCTCTATCCTGCTCCCACAGCCACCCACTGAAACTCCTCTCCATCTCTGAAGACCTTGTTTCTGCCTCTGAAGGTGCTACCCATTGTTTCTCCATTAAGTGTCTACTGCTATTTATTTACTTTGGCTTCTCCATTGAGTCACTACTGCCATCTGCTGGAGTAATCATCTGTAGTGAATTTTTTGTAGGGGGGGGTGCAGGATGGTGATCATTTTTTGTTTTTTTTTTTTGGTGAGTCTTTCCTGGACCAATATGTCTTTGAGCCTAATCATTTACATCTCCTCTGTTTAAAGTGGTCTACATCACTTATGGCTGACTGAAGAAAGAGTCACTATAGAGACTATCAAGGCTTTCCCTACTAGCCTTACTTTATAGAACAATTCTTGACTCTTAGATGAATCAGGGACAGGTTACAGGCAGTGTATTGTACTCTCATCCCAACCCCCATACTCTACAATTCTCTCTGAGTTTTTCTATGGTAGGGGATAAAAACATGCACCACTTTTCATTTGCTGCTTCAACTCTCATCATGCTTCTGGCAGCTACCACATTTGTTAAGTAAATTGTCTTTAAGTTTTGATAAGTCTCAAGGAAGCCTTCAGGAACGCTGGAGGAAGAGCTAATGAACTTTGCCCTGCTTTTTCAGGCTCATATATTTAGAAGTTAAAGGTACTTTAGAAGTCAGAAATTATTCCTACCTTTACTAGGGAGGCCCAGAGAGGTGGGGTGATTTTCCCAAAGACCCAAGATTTCTAGGGAAATATTGCTTGTAACATCTCCACCCTCTTTCTAAAATCTTCCAGCCTAAGAAATTTCCATCTTCCCTGTAACCTCTCTGATCTAACTTTCTAAGTAAGATTTCACATCTCTTTATAAGATGAATGTCCCTCTTCTATTTTGCTAAATTGCCCTAATACTTGTCTCACACCCTGCTCTCCAAAATTACCTCTATCCTCTTGAAATGGGAAGCGTACTGATTGATATGGGAATGAATGAGGAAATGATGTAACCCACATGCAATTGAGAGTAGTGGTCACAGTTGGAATGTGAGGTAGTTTATAAAAGGAGCACCAAAATAAATGGTAGATGTTTCTTTCCCAGGTTGGTAATTGTGATGCACTATCTATACTCTATGATGGGCTAACTGTGTCTAACCAAGGTCAGGGTTCCCCTCCAATGACCAGAAGAAATATCTACCTTTCTGAGTTCTACTTTATAGTGGAGATAATAATACTATCTACCTCACAAGGTTAAGATGATCAAATGAAATAAAGTATAAAAAGTGCTACATCATCATCATTACTATTAACCAGAGCTGCACAATTTTATGGACTTAGAACCAGAACTGTGTTCAAGTCCCATTCTAATGATATCTAGCAGATTTGGTGGAGCCACTTTAGTTTCCTCATCCATAAATGGTGGTGCTAATGGTCACACTACCTGCCTCCCCTCATAGGGATATTGTGAGGAAGATAATTTTGCAAGCTTTATGAATCTATACAAGGCAAATGAAAAAAAAAGTAGCAATTATCCTGATCTGAGACTTCCAGATGACTAAAGTTTATGTGGTATATTGTTGGGTAGACTATACAGATAATTGTACCAATTATCCATTTCTCTCTGAATATATGACTACAAAGGAGGCAACACCTAGCTTTCTATTCCAGTAATAAAGGCTTTCCAAGGTCACCCCAAAGGATCCTAATGAACTAGTATAAAAAAAAAGCCTTTTAAAATAACATTGTAATGAAAATGAAAACTAGTGAAAACTAGTCACTTTGATTTTTTTTCTTAGAAAAGAGTAATGAAACCTGATAGCTTTTTTGTATCCAAAACTATGGGGAGATAATTCAGGTCACATTGCTAGACACCATTTTCTTGATTTCTAGAATTTCTTTTTGGCCAGGCAATTTCCAATCCAAGTCTCCATGAGTCAACGTTCCATCAAAGAGCACAATATATCAACAGCAAAGAAGGGAAGCTATTTCCAGGGTTATGATTATTCGCTGTTCTCATTAGTTTTTCATTTACTTTTTTTAGGTTAATATAATTAGCTCGAGTTATTTCTGTCTTGCTAGCAAGGAAGAATTCCACCCCATAACTCCCCCAGCCTCATACATGCACACACACACTTCACACACTTATGCACACATTCACACACACACACACACACAGAATATTTGAATTTTTTCCCCTTGATCCATGATCCAAGGATAAAACCCTAAAATTCACAATGATTTCTCTTTCCAGAAGTTCATTTATTTTTTCTCCCAGAGCGATCATTTTTCTAGGAAATGCAAACATTTCTCACAGATATATTTTGAAGCTTCTATTTCAAGAAGGTGTTTCTAGGTGAAGTTCTGAGACTCTTCTTTAACCCAGAAAGTACTGTGTGAGCTGATTTAGCATATTAAACATGCCTCACTTTTGAAAAGAACTTCAGATTGGGTCTTTTAACTAAAGAGGTAGGGAAATTTATCACTTGTTTCATTAGCACTCATGCGAACAATTAGCAAATTAGCACTTGACCAAAGTTTGTCCTCTCTGCCATGTATGAATTCCTCTTTCCCCACAGCTTGCTCCCTTTTGGCTTTTGGTTGATTCTGCAGAGAGGGCTTCCTATACCCTGGATTAGTATACCTTTTTCTATAATATGTGGGAAACTCACAAAAGAAAAGTCATAGTATTTCCCTCAGTAGTTGAACATGATGATGATGATGATGATGATGATGATGATGATGGAAGAAACTGCTGAGTCACACAGGATTTTTAACCCCCAGATACCTATAGAAAGATCAACACTTCCCTGTTAAAAAGAATGAAGCATCGTGATATATATTGTTATTATTCAATAAAACAGTAGAAACTGCATGCTGTATCTCTTCCAATTGCATGAATTTAGTACCTACTAGAGAATTAGAAAGATATGACCGAGTAGCTAAAATCATACTCCACTATAGGCTCACTATCCTGGATAAACTAACATCACAAATCGGATAAACTAACATGACAAAGAAACAAGTAGTTTGACTAGACTCTGAGTGCATTAAGTGAGGGTAATGTATATAATAAGGGTGAGCATGTTGGCTAAAACTACATTGTAGAGGCCTTTGAATGCCAAATAGAAATTTGTATTTGGTCCTTTAGTTAACAGGGAGCTACTGAGCAGGAAAGTCATGTGGTCAGACCTGTGTTTAGAAAAAAACAATTAGAAAGCAATTTCATTATTTCAGGAAAGAAGTGATGAGGACATGAATTATTGTGGTGGCTATGTATATGGGGGGATGAGAATAGATTGATGGGTATATGTATACATTTCTATGTATATGTGTGTATGTGCCTGCATGTGTGAACAAGATTTAGCGACTGGTTGGCTAGGTGAGTTGAGAGATAGTGGGAAGGTTAGGATGACACAGAGGATGTAAATCTGGGAGAGTAGGAGCATAGTACTATGCTCTTCAGAAATAATGGAGATTCAAAGAATGGTGGGTCTAACAGGATAGAAAATAAGTTCTGTTTGAACATATGTCACCTGTGTGAAATGTCTAATAAGAAGGTGGTGATATCACACTGGAGCTCAGGAGAGGCTAGGGATAGATCTATAGATGTGGAATCATGTATATAGTAATGATTATTGAACTCAACTGAACTTATGAATTCACTGAGAAAGAGAAAACAGATAAGAGAACCCAAGGGCAAAGCTCTGTGGTACACTTACAAGTTTTGGGCAGAGTATGGATGATGGCATCAGTGAAGGAGACTGAGAAAGAGGAATCAATCAGACAGGGAGGAGCAGCATTGAGAGGAGTGTAATAAAAATGTAGAGTGAGAAGAGTATTCATAAAGACAGGATGATCGACACCATCATATGTCGTAGAAAGCTTAATAAGGATGGACATTAAAAAAATCCCCCAAGAATCTGGCAAGAAAGTACTCACTGGTAAATTTGGAGTGAGCAGTTTCAGTGAGTAATGACACTGGAAAACATATTGCAAAGACTTGAAATGAGAATTTGAGGCAAGGGGGTGGACATCACAAGAAGAGAGTGCCTTTTTACAGATTTTGACTGGAAGGAAGGAGAAATATGGGACACTACTTTAAGAGGATGGTTCCATGAAGTGGAAGTTTTCAAAGGATGAGGGAGGCTTGGACATGTTTACAGGCAACCAGGAAGGAACCAATACATAAGGAGATCGAAGAATAGAGAGAATGGGGGCAATTTACCAGAAGAGGCAGGAGGGGATTGGATCAAGGGTATATAGAGAGCGTTTGACCTTGGAGAGGAGAAAGTCAATATTTTCCTCAGAGATAGAAGTAAAGGAGAAAAAAAAAAACAGATCATGAAGTTTCTTAAGTCAAGAAGGCACAAAGTGGAAAAAGGAATATGAGTGTCTTTGGGGATACATGTAGACATAGAAGAACTAGTGTGGTCAACTGAATAAAATTATTGGCTTGTTTGAACCTTATCTCCAACATTTTGCTAGCTCTGTGTTTATGGACAAGTTATTTATAGCATCTTTGAGTCTCAGTTTCCCTACCAGTTAAAGCAAGGATTTTAATTACTGTATTATTTCCCACATGGGAGCGATGTTAGTGTCAAGTAAGATAATATTTGCAAAGTGCTTTGCAACCTTTAAAGTGCTTCATAAAAGTCTGTTATCATTAGTATACAGATAAATGCCTAACAGTCGAATGAATTTAGTTAAGGTAATGTTTCTATAGTTACAAAAAAATGAGAAAAATAGAGCTCAGTCCAATACCTCATCCCACTAAGGCCTTTTCTGATTTCCCCTTGCCCTCTACTATTAGTACCTCTTTATCCTTCCATTGTAATTACCTCACATTTATTTTATGTTATTATTATTTTATTTATTACTTTATATATAGATTTCATATATACTTGAATAGGTTTCTTGTTTCTTCTCATATTATATAATCTCTTTGAGGGAAGGCACTGCTTCAGTTTTGTCTTTATATACTCAGCATATAACACAATGCCTGATATATAGTAGGTGCTTAATTAATACATGTTGATTGATCTTGTACATACAAAAAATTTCTTTAGGGGGAAGGATATGAAAAAACAAAATCTTCTTTTCACCAAACAGGGCTATGAGAACTGTTGGTAGGATTGAGATGGCTACTGTCCAATGAAACTGCCATATTGGAACAAATTGAGTTTCATAAAATCAAGAAAGAAGAAATAAAAAAGAGTTGAAGAAAAGAAAAGACATTTTTTTAAAGAAGAAAAACAGATCAAAGATAGCTATAGCTAAGATATCAGTGGCTAACTTCCAGGATTGGAATACAAATCTTCTGGAAATTCACAGACAATGACTGAGCTTAATGAGAGATTCCAGAGAAGAGAAATGACTCCTGGTACTTTTAACAACAACAACAAAAAGACAAGGTTTTATCCATTGTACTTTTAAGAGGGGACCCATTAATTCCACTGAAAAGGAGCTTCAGAGAAGCCTGATAGAAAAAAAATGTGAATTGGTTCAAGAAGAGCTTAAATGCATGATGGAAAATGCTATCCACATCCAGAAGAAGAATTAGGGAGTCGAATTCAGATTGAAGCATACTATTTTTACTTCTTTGGGGGAGGGTGTGTAGTTTCCCCCTTTTCTCTTTTTTTCTTTCACAGTATGACTAATGTGGAAATATGTTTAATATGATGGCACATGTATAATCTATATTACATTGCTTGCTGTCTTGAATGGGAGGGAAGGAAGGGAAGGATGGAGAAAAATTTTGAATTCAAAATTTTATAAAAATGAATGTTTAAAACTATCTTCACACGTAATTGGAAGAAAACAAACTATTCTTTACAAAAAAACGAAGAGCTTAGATAAATTAGTGACAGTCACCCTATGTTATTAAGGGTATATTAAGGGATGCTTCAGATATATGCTTAGCCTTGGGGAAAATATTTTCAAATTCAAGGTAGGCAGGGAGACTAACCCTCACTATTGACTCATTAAAGAGTTTATAGTCAGAACACTTCATATTTCAAAGTATATTTCACTCCTTGAGGTTTTAAAATGAAAAACATTAGTGAAACGAAACAACTAAAGTACATGTCCACTTGAACAAAACACAAGATATTTTGCTGGTCAACTTTACTTGTGCCTGAAGGAATGGTTGAACAATTCCCTCAGGTACCAGACACTGAGGTCTCTCTTTGTGTCCTCTTGTGACAGATGAAATTCACCATATGCCTCTGCTAGTGGTTACTCAATTTAGATCTGGGGCAACTGGAGGGAGGACATATTCAGTGGAGGGTCTGGGACTGAAATCCCTTGCCTGTCTTGATCTATCAAATCCCTCCTTGATGACCTCCTGGGCTTTGTGCCAAGCTTATATTTATAAACTGATGGAGTGGCAACCCGAGGCTGTCATTTCCATGTGTGAATGTGCACGTGTACATGTTTCAGTACTATTTTACCCAGAGCTGTTATGTTAGCTATGATTTTAATTAAGTATTTTGTACGCTTTAATTATTTGTTTAATGAATTTCTTCGATTAAAAAAAATATGCCTGTTGCAACATTGCTCCAGGGCTCAAGTGTAGCAAATGAGCATATTAATTATAATAAAATATGCTAGAACAGTGAATAACAATTCAACTTAATAAAAAGAACAAATGGTAACATTATATGCTATATATAGCCTGCATATATATATATATATGAATATATATATATGTATATACACTGTGCTTTTTCTCCTGCTCTGATAAGTTGAGAGAATATTGGGGAAGGGGGAG
>NW_027186372.1:41217819-41218369 GCF_028583685.1 Petaurus breviceps papuanus | reverse complement strand
CAGAATCAATAGTGTAGCATGCAGTGTTTCCTACTCCCTACCACTATATCACTCCTACTCTAAAGGTATAACTTGTCTTCTAGAATATTCCATTGCCATGTAATAAACCCAGAAGTTCATTCTCTGTGGTTTTGTGTAGTTGCTGTTTCGTTTTTAAGGAAGCTTAATGTGATAGAGGTACTCTCTGTTTCCTGCTTTTAACTCAACCTGTGATTTTATTGATAAACTGCATGTCTAATGAGGAAACTCCCTCAATGTTTATAAATAAAAGTCTTTGCAAATCATACAAAACTATACACATTTTTAGACATTATTATTGAGAATAAAAGTCAGTACCTGTTCTGCAACTTATAGTCTTAAGAGAGTTGCCTGGAGCACCAGAAGTTTCTGTGAGTAATCTAGGATCAGATAGTCAGCATATGTCATAAGCAGGACTTGAAACCTAGTTTTCTGGTGTCTAAGGCCAACTTTCTATCCAATAAACCATTAAATCATTCTCATCATTCTCTCTCTCTCTCTCTCTCTCTCTCTCTCTCTCTCTCTCTCTCTC
>NW_027186372.1:41214914-41217719 GCF_028583685.1 Petaurus breviceps papuanus | reverse complement strand
CTCTCTCTCTCTCTCTCTCTCTCTCTCTCTCTCTCTCTCTCTCCCCCTCCCCCTCTCCCTCTCCCTCTCCCTCCCTCTCTCCACCTCCCTCCCTCTCTCTCTGTCCCAATAGGCTAAAAAAAAAAAGACTCATATTAATGTGTATATAAAGCATAGCCAACCTTGTGGTGTTAGCTGGAAAGGCAGGCTAAGCTCTCAGTCATTCACTCAACCAAGGACCAACTTAATACACTTATGCATCTCACCCCACCTTCCCTTCTTATGGTAGCAATTTCCCCTGAAGTCATGCCTCTTCATGACTTCTCTTTTCAAACTCAGTATTAGCTTTCAGGGCAAAGAACAAAGCCAGTACCAGCTTTATGGTTAAAATTACTGCCATTTTGCACTTTACTCTCTACTCTCCCACCCCACTATGTCCATGACAACTGGCTCCCAATGTGTTAGGAATATCTGGTTCTAAGAATCATTCTCTTTTTCCTTAAATGCGCTATCATCTCTATTATTGTTTGACCCATATCCAGAAATCTTAACCTGACAATTCAAACTTGGATTGTATGGAAACAAACTTCCCTCCCAAGTTTTCCTCCCTATATCTATTCTCCAGGATGCTTTTAGGTAAAATAGATCTAACATCTATAAGATGGCTATCTTTTCATTGTAGTTCTCCCAGAAAGCACAATGAACCCCTTCCCCCAAGTTATTGTTAAAGGTACTAACAGTTCAAAACCAAAACTATGTAGACTATAACCAGGAGAGAAAGAAGGGGAAAAGAAATAATGTCTAGTCATTCCACTCCATAGTGCTCCATGAGCATAGCTGAAGGCAGAAAGTAAATTAGGATAGTTAAGAAATAGGTAATAGGCTGCTCTATTCTAGAAAGCACTAGAGAAAATAAACAGTGTCAGTCTCACTAAGAAGTAGGGGACACTTTCAGGTTAGAGCAACACCAGGCATCTCTGAATTCCTGAGTCCTTGTAATGGTAATAGGAATTTGAAGATCTTCCCTGCCTCTTAGTAGGCTGAATGTAATCACATTGTGCCTGTGGTGGGAGGAGTTTGCTGAACAGGTGGATCAGAAAGGGCTGAAACAGAGCTGAGAGGAAGCTGGGAGTCAGAGCAGTTAGTATGGAGGGAGAGAGAGGATGTAGGCAAGGAGACAGCTAGGCTTGTGAGTGTTTGTTTGTGGGAAGGTCCAAGCAGGGGGAAGGTTTTGGGATGGTGTTGCTCTCTGCAGTGATAATTTCTGTTAACTTCTTTGTTGCTATGATGGATTCAGTTTTCTGGTGTTGGCATTTGGTTTTCTGGTGTCTGAATAAATGTTTTGCTTTTGTCTTATATATGGAGAGTCTGTTATATTTTGCTATTGTGAACTATGCCAGCATATTCATAGTCATCATTGGTGCTGTGAATATTGCCTTGGCAAAACACTCCAGCACCCAGTTTCTCTGCCACTTAGCAAGGCTTTTTAGACTATCCAGCAGGGAAATTTTAGCTGTTGGCATGAGCCCAACCCCTCATATCTGCAAAGTCCTGCACCTTGACTTTTCTTGCCATGAAAATCCTCCTCTAGGGGTGGCCAGGTGGCTCAGCGAGTAAGAGCACCGGTTCCAGTGTTGGGATGACCTGGAGATTGAATCCTGGGCTCAGACACTTAGCACCACACCCAGAAATTACTGGCCGTGTAACCTTGAGCAAGTTACTTAACCCTGATTGCTTAAAAAAAAAAAAGAAAAGAAAAGAAAAACCTTCTCTCTTTTGACCTCTCCATATCTCTTCCTGCTTCTTGCATTCACAAGTATTTTTGACCCCAAGGTCAAGGCAAAGCTCTCAGGAGACTAAGCAGTACTATGTCAGGAAATCTCCGCTCAGAACCACAAGCATCCATCTCTTGTCTCTTGATCTCCTGGTTGATGCCTATAGAAGATATGACCAAGATACAGGAAAAAATCAACATAAGGAAAAATATAGTGCTTTATTAATCATCAAATCTTGTAAATTCTTCCTCCACATCTGTTCCCTTTTCAACACTCACATACTCACCTCTCCAGTTCAGGCCTTCATCATCTCTCATCTGGACTATTGCAACAACCTCTTAATGGAATGGTTAGCTTGCAGTTTCTTATCCTCCAATCCATATTCCACATAGATGATGAAATAATCTTAAAGCACATCTGAACATGTCATTCCTTTGCTCAAAAACAATAAGTGGTTCTTGTTTTTAAGACAAAATATAATTGCTTGTTCCCATATTATGCATGTATACACACGTACATATACATATATGTATATATAATACATATATATGCACATGGGCAATTGGAATATGTGTATCAGTTGGAATATACATACATACATATATGTACATAAACACATATTCCAAATGACACACACACACTCCAAATTTCCTCCAAGAAAAAATTCAAACTCCTCAGCTTGACATTTCAAACCCTCTACAACTGTGCTTCAGCTTAATTTTCAAAATTTATTGCTCGTTGCTCTCTTTTACACATTCTATGATCCAGTCAAATTAGCCTACTTGTAGTATTTTGACCTTGATGTTCCATCCTTCCACCTCTGTGCCTTTGAATAGGTTTTCCATCCTTTATATCTGGAATATACCCCTCCTCAAGTCCACCTCTTAGAATGTTTAGAGTTTCTTAAGACTTTAGTTCATTGTTCATAAAAAGCCTTACCTGATACCCCTAATGTGTGAGGGTATATCTTCCTAAAATATTCACTGTCCTTCTAAAATAGTCATATCTATCTATCTATCTATCTATCTATCTATCTATCTATCTATCTATC
>NW_027186372.1:41212715-41214904 GCF_028583685.1 Petaurus breviceps papuanus | reverse complement strand
TATCTATCTATCTATCATCTATCTATCTATCTATCTATCTATCTATCTATCATCTATCTATCATCTATCTATCTATCTACCTATCTATCTCTACACACACACACACACACACACACACAAACACACAAACACCCTTCTCCCCCTCCCCCAACAAATATTGTATTCATCCAGTGGAATGTAAGTCTCTGGCACGTTTTGTATTAGCAAAGAACTGGAAACAAAATAGCTGCCCATTGACTGGGGAATGACTAAACAAATGGCAATGAACGTAATGAGCTATTTCTGTAACTGTAGCAACTGATGAATGTAGAGAAGCAAGAGAAGACATATGAAGTTACATACAACATGACGTTAACAGAGGAAAACAACATATACTAGGACTACAATGATGCAAATGGAAAATACAATAATAACAAGGAAATCCAAAGGGAAGATCATAAAATTATAATGGCTATGCTTAGTCTCAAAGAAAAGATAAGATTTCTCTCCCTTCTTAACACTGATGGAAACTAGGGCTAACGAAAACTATAGTGATATGTTAGGTCATTTTATGTACATTCTATGTGTTATTCTTTGTTATGAGAAATTGCTCTCTAAAAGGGCATAGGGGAAAGATATTTTGGGAAACCAAAGAGATATAAAAACAACAGATGTTGAAATTAAAAAAAAAAAGAATATAAATTCCTTGAGATAAGAGATGTTTTTAAAAAACTGTTTTTGTGATTCATGTATAGGAGGTACTTAAATGCTAATTGAATTGAATAAGATTGATTATAGAGACATACAGCTATA
This sequence comes from Petaurus breviceps papuanus, assembly GCF_028583685.1. Lineage (NCBI taxonomy): Eukaryota > Metazoa > Chordata > Mammalia > Diprotodontia > Petauridae > Petaurus > Petaurus breviceps. The sequence continues at coordinate 41,214,112 of NW_027186372.1, read as the reverse complement.
TGTAATTTGTACATATTAGAAAGTCATATATACATACATATGTTATCTATATTGGAAAATGTACTGATCTTGGAGTCAAAAGAATTGGGTTCAAGTACTGAATTTACTACCCTTTAGTTGTGTGATTCTAGGCAAGTGTCTTCATCACTTTAAAGCTCAGTTTCTTCATCCCTAAAATGGGGATAATAATACTTATATCTATCTGCCTTATAGAGTGGTGTGCAGAGTGGTAAGTTTTAAAGCATCATATAATTGTGATATATTTTAACTGTAATTATTATCCTTTATATGGTGATATTCATTAATTTAATTTTTCAATGCACCTTTCCATTTTCCCTTCAAATCACAAAAGTATGAACCTTCTAGTACTTTCTGTGGAATGTAGTTGTTCAAGATATTTTTCACTTTCAGTCTCTAGGGTATCAGTTTTCTTTCTAACTCTACCTACTGACTGACTGGTTGTTATGCACTTGCTATGTTGAAAAGACCCCTGGGCTTGAAGTCAGGAGATTTAGTTTTGAATATTGATTCTGACATTATCTTGTGAGACCCTGAGAAAGTCCCTTCACCTTTCATTTATAAAATGAGAAAGATCATCCCTGTATTGTTTATCTCAGAGGGGTGTGTGGAAACTGCACTTTAAAAGCTGAAAACTCCTTAAAAATATGAGTCATTATTATCGCGCACTTCTCTTTCAGATTTGATATGGGGATTTGGTACAACTCAACAATAATTTAATACATGCTTACCTTGTGCAAGGCTTGATGCCAATTGCTTGGGGATACAAACACAAGAATGAAACGAGTTCCTACATTCAAGGAACTTATATTCAACTGAGAGATAATACCTTTCTTTGACTAGAATGAGTAGTTCTTAGGTTCATATGATTATAGGTTTGGAGCTGGAATGGACCTTAGTGATCATCCTAAACCTAAACCCCTAATTTTGCAGATAAGGAAACTGAGGCCTAGAGAGGTTTAGTGACATGTCCAGGGTCAAATAAATAATAAGTGTCAGAGCCAAGGTTTGAACCTAGATTTTATCATATCCTTAAAAGCATTTTCACAGATTATGATATTTAATCAAGTTTTTCTTTTGTTAGAATTTTTCTAATGAAAGTTGAAAGTCTCTATTGTAGAGAGAGCATTAAGGGCTAGCATGACTCCAACATCCTTGGCAACAGGGTATTATATTTTCCTAATGCAAGGAGAATGGTCACTTTTCTACTGTGCCCATTACAATAATGAGGCAGGTTTAGTATGCTTGGATACAGAATGATTAATTTAGCTATCATATTATTTTATTGTGTCAGATTCAACACCTTTTAATACTGCTTAAAGACAGACTTTTCTTCCTTCCTTCCTTCCTTCCTTCCTTCCTTCCTTCCTTCCTTCCTT